>NC_043011.1:24688637-24898637 GCF_006345805.1 Octopus sinensis | reverse complement strand
CTTTCATCTTTTCGGGAGTTGATAAATTAAGTACCAGTTACGCACTGGGGTTGATGTAATTGACTTAATCCCTTTGTCTGTCCTTGTTTGTCCCCTCTATGTTTAGCCCCTTGTGGGCAATAAAGAAATAAGAAACTGAAACAAGCCTGTCGTGTGTGTGTGTGTGTGTCTTTCTGCCTGTGTTTGTACTCCACCAACACTTGATAACCAGTGTTGGTGTGTTTACATCCCTGTAACTTAGCAGTTCAGTGCAAGAGACCAATAGAATAAGTACTAGACTTAAAAAAGAAAAAAAAGTAGTGGGGTTGACTCATTCAGCTAAAAATTCTTCAAGGTGGTACCCCTAGCATAGTTACAGCCTAATGACTGAAACAAGTGAATGACAAAAGATTAAAGTAATTCCAGAAGAGATTTTATTTACTTTTTTTGTTTATTTCACAGGAGAAAAATAGAAAGGACAGTTATGTCATGCATGGCCAAATGCCGCCGAGACATATTATGGGAACGTCTATTAAAGGGAGGACAAGAAGAAGATGGGAAGAAGAAGAAGAAATCTGAAGGAGACGAAGGAGTATGTGGACATTTTTTTCATTTTTCTTATTCATTTATTTTGAGATATCTGCAACAGCTGCCATTTCTTGGTCATCATAATACGGGAAGCAGAGAGTTACAGTAGTGGTTCACAGAAGGCGATAAGTTGATTACCTCAACTCCAGTGATCATGAGGTAATTATTTTATTGACCCCAAAAAGACCCCAAAAAGACTGGCAGAATTTGAACACGGAGCATAAAGACAGACAAAATGTAGTTAAGCATTTTGTCTGGTGTGCTAACAATTCTACCACCTTGCCGTCTATATTAGGTTAATATTAGATAATCTTAAGCAATGTTACATAGGCACAATAATTATATTAACTCTTTTTTGCATATCTCAAGGTAAATAGATACTAATGAACATCATCATCATCATCATCACTAATTAATGTCCATTTTCCTTGCTAGCATGAGTTGAAATGATTTGACAGAGTAACAGGGCTGCATTGTGCTCCTGATGTCAACTACACTACAGTGTGCACTAGGGGTCCTTTTTGTGCCACTCTTGCCAAGTAGCTTGCAAGAGTGGAAAAAAAAAACAAAGAAGAAAAAGGAAAAAGCCTCCTCAGCTAGGTGGCGGCAGCGGTTGTTGTCGTTTTTGAGAAGATGAGAAATGGTTTTATGCCAAGTATTAGGGTGTTAAAGTATGATAGAGGGATAAGTACAGGTGTCTTTGCTATAGTAAAGATACATAACTACTCTGCATTATATAAGGGTGGATGGGAATAACTAGGAAGGAGATATGATAGTAGTAGTGGGGTGCCAGAGCAAACCCTCAAGCAAAAAGAGAGAATATGGGCCCTAAAATAAAAATATTTATTAAGCCGAAACTGGAAACAAGTTTCTTGTTTGTATATTTAGTAAATATATGTTATCAATAATAGTAATACTGTTGCACTATCCATTAATTATATATGTCACATTATCCTAATTAACAATGACAAAAGTATGTACCCAGCATTACTTAACCCTTTCGTTACTATATTTCTGACCAAAATACATCCCTTATGTGTTTCAATTAATTTCTAACATAATCATAAATTTAGCCTGGTTTCATTAAACAACTATAACTTTTTTATTTATCAATATATTAACGTGAATTTTGGAAGATAATTTAATGAAATGTTCTCAACCAATTCTATACTATAAGTTTTTTCACAAAGTGACTCTAATTGCAGGTAGATACAGGTAAATTCAACAAAATATAAAATTATTAAAATTTTGTTCAAACATCGCTATAGAAAATGGGTTATTAGCTAATATTCAATTGGGTATACAACAAAATTTTACGATAGAATTTGTTATTCTGGGTAACTTTCTGATACCCATAATAATATTTATGGCAAAATAGTCTTAATTTCATTTAAGGTTATGGGAAACCACTAACTAATCCTTTCTTTCGTTTTGTTTGCATTTAGCGTAACGGTTTGTTTCTGCCGTAATGATTTCAAATAGGCTCATTCGAAAAAGTAAAAAGAAATAGTCTAAGGCTTTACTCTTCTGGGAAAGTCTGTGGCTTGGTCCAGTTTCTTCAGAAAAATCACCGAAAGAAACAGTTTTTTAATTTTCACTCCATTCAGGTGCCAATTCATTTTCTTTATCGCTGTCGGAGCTCTCGGATTCATTGTTTTCACTTTCGGAAAAATGAAACATCAGATTCATTATCAAATACCACATGCTTTTTTTTTTTTCAGTCATAGAGTTAGATTTATGAAGGTCTTCAGTAGAAAATCCTTCGAATTCTGACTCACTGCTTGATATAATGAAATTCGTATCCATTTTTTGTCAGAATTACAAATTTTGAAAACACAATAGGAACAAATTTCGGAAAAAAATCTCCCAAAAATTCACGGAATTAAAATTACACTTCGATTTTTGTACAAAACTGTAGTTGAACTCTTTACGAAGTATATTACGTATTTTCACGAATGTACTAAAGAGATTTGCTCTGATATTCTCATTTAAATATGAATAGGTAAATTCGGGCGGCTTTGGGCGGTTTGGTCACATTAACCAAAATTTTTTTCGGGCGGTTTGGTAACGAAAGGGTTAAGTAACACTCCAGTTAGTATAGTGTAACCAAAGGAGATAAACCCAGTAAGCTCAGCTATCTTTCTTTCAGAGATAGACAAACCCAGAGAGACAGGGGGACTCTGCCATTTGTGTTACTTAAATACCTCTCTCTCTTTCTCCATAGATTTTGGACTATTCAAAACTATTTAACACCAACCATCATCATCACTATTGCTATTGTTCATACTGTCATGGCAAACCTTTTTTAGCCTGGCATAAATTTTAATTTCTATAATAATTCTGTTATTGCAATGTCATTTACATATGTGTACAAGTGTTTTAGTTTTAGAAGTAAATACTAGTCTATTTAGCTGTAAATAAATGATGACAATGTGGGAAGGAATAAACAAAATTGAATTTTAAAAGAAGACAACATTTATTTTAAAGATATATTTATATCACCTATTTATCAGATTGTGTAAATTATAACCAAATTTCTGTGTCTGTATTTTATAAGACCAAAGAGTAATTTCACTCATCTTTCTGTTTGACCAAGTTTTTGCCTTTCAAACGTTTTTAATTTTCATTTTCTACCGTTTCTTTCAGCTCTTTCGTCTTACATTTTCTGAATTTGAAGAACTGATGTGCATGGTTGAGTCCTCATCTTTGAGTGAACTGGATGAGCGACTTTTACATTTCACTAACATGGGTCGCAACTGGTTCAATACATTACTTACTTACCTTCCTAGTCGATATGGTGACCAGTTTCGACATTTCGTCAATGCTGATGGCAAAATACAATGTGCAGTATGTAGGATTTTTGAAATATTCTCAAATTTTATTATCATGAACCACATGGTTCAGTATTTTATGTACCTAGAAATAAGTTGGGATGGTCACAACTTAAAAATTGGAGATGAATACATAAATAATACGTAGGGGTGCTGAAAAGTTCCTGGCTTTAAGGGTATCGCAAAAGGCCTGGTTGGAGGCCCAACCTTCCGGTTTCTTTTACAGGGCTTCGAAAAACTGAAGGACTGCTGAACCTGAGAGAGGAATATGTTGAATAAAATCATAATTAACTGATCCTCCTGTATATTTTTTTACCTAAAGCCAGGAACTTTTTAGCACCCCTTCACACATCAGCCTGTGTGTGTGCAGTATTTATGCATCTAGGTTACTATATGTTCTTGAGTACAATATGATCTTTATTATAATACACCCACCTCCCCCCACTAATACACACGCACAGTGTGGCCCCACTGCATGCAGTGCAACCACCCCACTAAAAGTCTCCTGTATATTTTATCCTCTTTTTTTTTCTACACACTGCTATAATATATAAATATATAAATTCTTATCTCCTGTTTGCGTAGTTTTCCAAGCTGTAAATGGATACACTGGAAAGAGAATTTGTGTAATTGATGGGTGTTTGATAAGACCACTGGAATAAAAGCAGAATAACATCAGAAGTATTACTGAAAAACAAAGCAAATAAACTTGCCAAATATGTAAATGTTTTGTAGTAGTTGTGGGGGACAACAATTCACAAATATATTCCCACCACTACCACCACCAGTTAGATCGCGATGTTTTGTTGTTATATTTTTCTTCATTACTGTATTTGATGGCATAAAAAAGTGCAGGAATATTAGACAGCCCCAATTTCAGGTGTGGATAATTAGTCTCAAAAAAAGACAAACTTTTTAGCACATTAAAGCATGTAATATTTATTGGGATCTTGCAGTATATTACAACTTCATGTATAGGATTTGGGGTGATCTGTTGGGATATTTTTTAAAGAAAAGTGTCTTATAACTGTATCCTAATATAATTCTTTTATATTTGTTATTAGGTCATTGTCAGTCCAGACTACTCAGATACATGTATCCAGTTAACTGTAAACAGTGCTGTGGTGAGAGCTGTGAGTTCAACATTAACTATTTCATTTCACATCCTTCAAAATTCATGCCTATCTCTCTTGTCTTCATTTTCTTATAGCTGGTTTATTTATATTTATTTATTATTACATAGACCTCACAAGTGTTGGTACCATGAAAAAAAAAGCACTCAGTACACTCTGTAAAGTGGTTGCCATTAAGAAAGGCATTCAGCTATAGAAGCTATGCCAAAGCAAACATTGGAGCACAGTGCAGTCCTCAGCTTGGTTGATTCTTGTCAAACCATCCAAACCATGTGAGCATGGAAGAGGGATATTAAAATATAATAATAATGTTGGTATAGAGCAAGACAGTAAGGATCCACAATTCAATCTGTGTATTTGCAGTGTTGGTGCCTACAACTATAAGACCTTTCATTACTCTGGGTGGAAAAATTGCAGTAACAAATAATGATTCAAAGCAAGATCATCCAAGACTGACCCAATGATTCTTATAGGTTTTTACACTCTAAAGTTATGGTTTGATGTAGTGCACATCAACATTACTAGTTTTGGTATGATTACACAAAATGTTTTTTGCATAATTACATACATAATTTAGCATCTGTATTCCATTCAAGCACGGGTTGGACTTGCTAGCCTCCAGTTGCTATGGTTTGGTGATTTGCTCTGGTTTATTTACAGTGTTAAGATGATGAGACAACTCTTCTTGATCATGGTCTATCTCGGATAATCTTTCCAGATGATCCAGTAGTTTTTCCTGACAATTAAGTGTCAAATGAAGTTAACGGAAGTTAATTAGTCTGATAATGATTTTCAAAGTTAACTTAAAAGTTAAATTGTTAACGAAAATGTTAACTTCATTAATTAACAATTAATGGCTTGGTGTCCAAGTTTTAATTTCACACTTTCTTAAACATGTAGAAATCTGTTGGTGATATTTTTGTGTACTGTTACCTTTCATTTTCAGTTCAAATTATTTATTTAATTTATTTATATATTTATTTTTTGTTTTTTATATTATTTAGGATTTGAGTCTTTTGAATCGAGAACCAAGACCAGTCGGTCCTTCACAATCTCAAGAAGATGAACAACATCAAGAAGCTGTACAGAATCTTGTTGAAAGTTTTATCGGTGCTTGCTGTTTTCATCTCTGGAGCAGTATGCTGTAATATGCAGAAATATATTTTTTTTTCAATATTTTTTTCCGGCAGGAACAGTATGCACTGAAATGCAATGGTCTGTTCATCAGAGCAGTATGTACTGACATACACTACTAAAATGATCAGAGCAGTATGTACTGACATACACTAATATATTGATCATAGTAGTTTGTACTGATATAGACTAGTCTATTGATCACAGCTGTATGCTTATTTATTGATCAGAGCATTATGTATTCACATATGCTAATATATTGACCACTGCAGTATATACTGACATGTTAACATATTAATCACTGCAGTATTTACAGATATACACTATTATATTGATCACAGCAGTATTTACTGACATACACTAGTATATAATCACAGCTGTATGCATTGATGTATACCAATATAGTGATCTGAGCAGTATGTACTGACATATAGTAATATATTGACAACTACAGTATATACTGACATCCACTAATTTATTGATCACATCAGTATGTACTGACATACAGTGATAAATTGGTCATAGCAGTATGTACTGACATACAGTGATAAATTGGTCATAAGGTAGTGTATATTGATCACAGGTGTATAAATTGACATACACTGATCTATTGATCAGAACAGTATGTACTGACATATGCTTGTCTGGTTCATCAGAGCAATATGTACTAACATATACTAATACATTGATCAGAGCAGTATGTACTGATGCACACTAATATATTGATCATAGCTGGTATGTACCAACATATACCGGTCTATTCATCAGAGTAGCATGTAGTGACCATAATTAAATGTACTGGCCAAGATCAAAAGTATTATAAAATATATACATTGTTCAGCTGACTAGAACAATATTTGACGAATGACATGCACTGGTATGTTGATCAGAGCAATAAACAAATTATAGTAAACACAAACAAAACACCATGACCTGCCCAAGGCTGGCTGAATGTCGGGGATTTCGTGCTAGTCTGCAAAAATGTCCTTATCCAACATTCATGTTTCAGCAGCACCATGATTCAAATGTGAACCAAATGGATTTTCATGTTAAATAAATATTTTTTTTATTGAGAAACAATAAAAAAAAAATGTTTTTTTACATAAAAAATCTCTGAATTTTTTTCCATAAGCTCAATCAAGTATTAAAACAATAATGTCAATGTTAACCTTCACATTTTGCTAAATTCACTATTTACACACTTTTTCTGCAACTACACTGTTTGCTATGCAGTCTGTGATTCTATTTCTCAGTGATGTTTTTTTTTTATTTAAATCACAACAGAATTGTTATCTATGTATGGATGTATATATTATTATTTGAAAATAATTTGTATGCAAAATATCTTAATTTTTTATCTTTTGTTATTTTTCCTCAAATATTTAGATTTAAAAAATTTTTTCTTTCTTTAATTTAATGTTTTTTGTTGTTTTTTGGTTTTTTTTTTTATTTGAAGTATTTATTTACTGAAATCTTGAAATCTTTGAGATTATTTTGTTTTACATTGTGATAATTCTTTACCTTTAATTAAAAAAGAAACAAAAAAAAAAGAAAAATGTAAAAAAGTTATTTTTTAAATGTCTCTTAATTTTTAGTCTAATGTTCTGGACATAGTGACAGTGTTACTTACTGTAAGATTACGGAATGGTATCATGAATTTTAAATGTATTAGTCACAAATTTACAACTCTGAGTATTTGGTTATTTGTTTGGTAAAAAAAATTGCAACCAAATTATATTTGTAATAAACAACATAAAGAAATTCTATTGGTGCCGCAAAACAACCTATTTGTATATACTTAGAATATTTTTCAGTAAATCCCAAATGTCTTCGCACATGTACAAAAGAACAATAAATAAAACAGGCAGTTTGATATCAGCTTTTATGTTAAAAAACACACTAGCTGTATGTGGTGCTTAAAAGATCCAAAACTTGCTTAAGACAAAAGCTAGATAAATAATAGGTAAAAAAATTACCCTGTGTAGCAAAACAAGTATATTTAGTTCCCTCATCATTTTCTATCCTAATTAGATACTCTTCTAATATTTTCTCAGGTGCTTTCACAAGACGATTTACATAAGCTTTGAAGAAAATACTTTGAAGAGAATTTTGTATCCAAACTAAATCTCTTTTCACCTTTGTATTTGGTGTCAAAGCCAAATCCTGGCAAATAGTACCAAGATATCTTTCTCCTTATGTTTTGCTTATTTTCAAGTAACATTTAAAAAAATTAATATTGATCACTGTATAAAATAAACAATACTCAACGGTGAATAGCAGTATTGTTTTTCTTGTCAAAATCTTTTATGTAAATTGCACAAACTGAATTTTATTTCAAGTGAAATAGAAAAACTATCAACAAAAAAAAGAAAAGAAAAGACCCTCCCACCCCCAAGATGTCCTAGATAATACTGATGGCTTTATTTTTGATTCCATTCAAAAACATTGCATTAAATTTGTTTCCATGACATTAAGATATATGTGGTCCATCAATTTTTATTGCATGTATGGGTTTTAAGAACTATATTTATTTTAAATATCAAATATGCTATAATTTGGGCCATGTATAGATTTATCATGGTTTGATTGAACAGAATGCCAATCAAATTCTGGTGACTAGCTCTTGTTGTTTCAGAGAGATTGCTTCAATGATATTTAAAGATCATTGTTTTTCATTGCAGACGTTTTGACCTATAGGCTTGAACATGATGTCTGTTGGTGAAATTGTAAAATAATTTGTTCTTTAGTCCCAAAATCTTTATGTTCTAAAGTTTCTGAAAGCAAATAATTTTTGTTTCAATAACTAAAACATCAACTCTTTGATACTCGGACACTCTCATTTCATGCAATTTTTGATACCTGAATGTTTTGCATTCAATTTTTGATACCTCAGTGAAATATTTATTTTAATTATTTAATGTAATTTTGTTTGTTTGTTTATTACTTCTCTGTGTAATGATTTTTGTGAATATTCAAGTAAAAAAGCTAAAATTTCATTGCTCCCTTTGATTATCTCCTTTTATCTAATTTCCCTTCGACATATCATTGCATGATCATAATTATGTAAAAAAAATTTCTATAGCTTCATGATTTCATGTTATATGCCACTAAATTAGTTTTGGAGCTGTATATATAGCTCACAAATAATGGTTCAGTGTATGATAATAAAATATAATTAATCAACAAGTAAAACTAATAGATTCTAAATTACCTATTAGAAATGAGTTTTTTTTAATATTAATAAATTATTTAGAAATAGAGTGAGAAAGAGAAAACATTTCTTATATTAAGGTCTCCTTTTCAAACATCTGTCATCTCATCATTAACATTTATTCAATCATCTTTGCATGTTTTCTTTATATTTACATTTCTATTTAGAATGTTTAATGAAACATTTTCTTTTTTAAGCTAGTGTATTTCAATGCTGCGCCTTGCAATCCTCAGGGAGGAATATGGAGGTTCAGTCTTTGATCAATAGAATTAACCTTGGAAGTGATAGTTCTAAGACAGTCAGCTGTATCAAATACTTATTTTCTTCATTATAATGGTGTTTCTTACTGTTTCCATTGGTACAAGTTGGAGCAATATTTCTATCTTTTCTATGTTGGCGATGACGACTTCAAAATCTTGGCCTGCAATCAATGTTGAGAACTTTTCAATGATAATCTGATACATGACACTTGTGAGAAAATAGTAAAAATCTTTCAACAGTTTTCTTTTATTCCAGATGATGATTTCATTATCCATTCTGATATTTCTTCAGGAACTAGCATGATATAAATGAATAACTGCTGACCAATCAAATAATTACATTGCACAGCTACTGATTAAAGGGGTTCATAGCTTAATGTCTTCTTATTAGTACTGCTTTGCATATCTGGAAAAAATATATAAATTCTTATCTCCTGTTTGCGTAGATTGCCAAGCTGTAAATGGATACACTGGAAAGAGAATTTGTGTAATTGATGGGTGTTTGTGATAAGACCACTGGAATAAAAGCAGAATAACATCAGAAGTATTACTGAAAAACAAAAAACAAATAAACTTGCCAAATATGTAAATGTTTTGTAGTAGTTGTGGGGGGCAAACAATTCACAAATATATTGGCCATGCCTGAACAAGTTTTTTTCTCTAATCATAATAATTTTCTGGCAATTAAGTCAGTTAAGCATGATTGTTACAATTATTTTTCTAACAAAATATGGAAATAACCATTAGTAATGGATAATAAAGGCATTTAAAAAAAATATAAATTAGATTTATGTTAAACCAAAAAGAAAGAAAAATAATGGGGGTGCAAAAACAAGGAAAAATCTTTTAATAATGCCAACTCTAATCAGATCAGTTCCTCTTCTATTATATTCCTATTTTTGAAATGACATTATCTAAGCTCTTGCTTAACAGATGATTAATACGCTGACTATCATTCTGGCTTTAGCCTCCTCTGTTACATGGAATATCTAAGTAATTTCAATATGAAGAATGCACTAATTGTTTTAATATTAAATGCTAAAGGATGGTTTAAAAAATTCAAGTCGGCAAATATTTTCTGTAAAAAAAAAACAAACAAAAACAAACCCATCTCTTTAACAAATTGTAAATATCCACTTTCATATGAAAGTGTGACAAAGATGTTGGCTGCCTTCATTGTTTTATTTATCAGATTTGCTCTTTATTTTACCTCTTTACAACTAAAACTAGAGTATCACTATTTCCTTCTAGAAATGAAGGCTTCCTTTTAAATAGTGATATCGTTTCAATAAGCTCAGTGGACAAAATATTTTCTATCATTCAATAGATTCTTGATTTTCCTCGCTATTCTCTTAAATCATCTCTGCTGTTTCTCAAGCAAGTCTTATATTGTGAAAATATTTTCAGATTTTATTTACCACCCACACAAAACACTCAGTGCCTAGGTATATATCTACAAAACTCTTATATAATCCTTTGCTAAGTCTCTAAGCTTATTGGTGTTCCTTTTGCCTAAACTGTCTTCATTATGCTAATTTGGAAGTATGTAAGAAAAAAAAAAGTGATGTTTTGAAACAATGAATCTATGATTGTTTTAACAATCAACTCCATATGTGGCCTTCATCACCTATCTTTTATCTCCTTCCTTTAGCATAACATAAACAATCAATTTCTTGAATGTCATGGAATAAATTCAGATTCAAAAGATTGGAATTTTTGTAGTTTTTGCTCTCTGACTTTTTTTTTAATAGTGAATATATTGACTTTAGACTTCCCTATTTCATGTTTACCATTGCAAAAAGTACCAGGTCTGAGGTCTAAGAATTTAATAATATTCTATTTTTAGTTAGAAAATCCTTAACATTTTCATTGAACAATTAAGCTTTATGAGAAGACTGCATATCAAAACGCACACTTGCTTTGCTTCTGTCCACACTTAAGAAAGGTTTCAGTCAGTCAAGTACTGAAGACTCCTTACCTTTCTATCAACTCTGCTTTTATTTCTCTTAATTATGAAATTTCTCTATGTTTAGTAAAGAGTTGTTTGATTATCTTTCTCTTACCAAAAATTCAATGCTTAATGCATTCTTCATAATACATTGTATAAATGTTTATCAAATAACCAACTCTACTACAATTTCACTCACTACAGGGGGGCAAATTCTGTACTTCAGCTATTTGTTCCAAGGTTTTGTGTCTACTTATCTCAATATTCTCACTGTAACTTCACAAGGACTACATCAAATTTATATGAGTAATAAGTAAAGGAGAGAGATTTGTGCAGTACCAACCTTCCTCTCTTATCAAACTATTCATTCATTTAAAACTTCAATAACCAGGGATGTCTGCTGGCAGATTCTACCCCAAATGTACCTTATTGATACATGCTCTATCAGTTCCAGAATAGTGGTTTATTCTAATGCATTACTTGAAGTTTGCTAAAGTCTTATTATTTTAAAAATTACTTTTATTTAAACCTTTCTCCAGAACAGGGATAAAGAATTTTTTAAGTACTAGGGGCAAATTTTTGATGGTATAAGGACTTGTAGGCACACATCTCTGCTGAGTCAAATAATAGATCTTTTATTTTGTAAATTCATAGGCATGCAACTTAGATAAAAATACTGCATTGATTTTAAGGTGTAAACCTTTTTCTGTTATGAGGTTTTAGAAAGACTGTTTCAGGAGGCAATTTCAAATTTGAATAGAAGTGGAATTTTGCTTGTGGGCAAGAAGTACCCACCTCCTACTTTCCCGTAACAAATACCTGTCTTCAGTCGGTCACTTGTTGAAACATGGAATTGCATATAGCTTTATGTCTTGAATTTTATCATTTGTTAAAAATGGAAGTAACTTTGTACAGTGTTGCTGTCTTAAATTGTTATATTCCAGTTGTTTCAGGGGTTCAAAAGTGTTGTTCTCATCATAGTTTCACACAAATTTGACAAACAACGAAACTGCTAAGAAATGGTTCTGTTGTGTTTGTTTTGTTCTTAATATCTACTTTCGAAATATCTTTATGGTTTCTCTCCTTTAAGAAATATATTGTGACTACAGAAGTTAATGCATTTCTTTTCAAATTATTGGTTTTCATATATGAATTTTATGTCAATTTGTTTTTTTAATATCTCATATTTTGTTTCCTTTCTAAAATTTAAACCAATAAAGAGGTAACTAGAATAAACTTTCCCAATTAAATATCTGGCATTTCTTAATTATTTTCGACTAAGACCTACATTTTTAAAAATAAATATTTAATTTCAAAATCAGTTTCAATAGCATATACACTTTAAAGGTAGTGAGTGGGCAGAATCTTTAGCATACCAGACAAAACACTTAACAGGATTTCATGTGTCTTTAAGTTCTGGGTTCAGCTTCCACCATGGTTGACTTTCCCTCTCACCAGAATTTGCTGGCCTTGTGCCAAAATTTGAAACCAAAACTTCAAATTTTTCTTCTGTAAAGTTTCATTTCAAATACTTGTATAAAATATGATTTATGATAGAAATCACTTTATATATTTACAAAATGAAAAAAAATATAGGCTTTGTTTTAAAAACTACAGCAAATTCATTTTGGTTAATCATTGTAGTTATGTAGTTAACACCTAAACTGCAAGACAATAAGAAAAAAATATTCATATTTGGCTAAAATATTTTTCTAGATATTATTCAGATATGTTCTTTCATGGTCCAGTAATTAACAAATAATTTGATTGCCATCTTGTTTAGACTTAATTGCATTGTTCCTTTATATATTACCACCAAGTATTAATTATTGTACTATACAGTTTCTGGTCAAATTTTACATCTAGGGTGATTTTTCTTTTTATATACGCACACACACACACATATAGTATAATTAGGTGAAAACTTCATAACATGCATATATGAGCTCTTCTGTTGGTCGTTATTTGGCTACCACATGATATCCTACAGTGGGATATATTTCTGGGCTAGATATACATGTAAAGAACTCCTCTTTACATAGGATTAATACATGGATAATATAACACAAGGGTGGAAGGTAACAAGCTTTCATAGTAGATCACAACATTTGGTTCAGCACTATACATCAGCTTTAAATGGCAGAATTTATATTCAAAGATTATTATAGAAAACAGCCTTTATAATTATTATGCAGTTGCATGCTACTCAGCAAAGCCATGCATGGGCACTTTATTAGAGCAGAATACAATTCCCGTTGAATCCTGGATATTCTGTTGCTGAGCAGCATTCAATTGTATTATAATTATAAGGAATGTTCTTCTGTACAGATCTTTGAATATAAACTCAGCAACTTAAAGCTGATGTAAAGCCTGTTATCCTCCATCCTCATGTTATATTATCCTTATGTATGTGTGCGTGTGTGTGAGACGTGTTTATATATAGGTGTAGCTGTGTGGTTAGAAGCTTACTTCCCAACCACATGGTTCTGGGTTCGGTCATACTGCATGACACCTTGGGCAAATGTCTTCTACTATGGCCTCAGACCAATCAAAGCCTTGTGAGTGGACTTGGTAGACAGAAACTGAAAGAAGCCCATTGTATATATATGTGTGTGTGTGTTTGCATCTGTGTTTGTCCCCCTCCATCATCACTTGACAACCGATGTTGGTGTGTTTATGTCCCCATAACTTAGCGGTTTGGCAAAAGTGACTGATAGAATAAGCAGTAGACTTACAAAGAATTAATCCTGGAGTTGATTTATTTGACTAAAGGTGCTGCTCTAGCATGGCCACAATCAAATGATTAAAACAAGTATAAGAATAAAAGAATATGCATATATGTATAAATCATTGAATGACAAGAGAACAGTAATTACATTAGCAACTTTGTTACCTTACAGCTGTTTCTGCTATTGATGCAGTTCACTCTGAGCTGAGTTCAACATCGTATAGCTTTCATGAAGCCATTTATATATATATATGTATTTGTGTGTGTGTGTGTTTTATATATATAGTTCTAATCGCACGTCTCTCGGATGGGCTGGAGTATTTCTATTTTGGATGTATTTGGGATATTTAATTGTGCTCATGACTTAGTGTTCGCTTCTTCCATGGGTATGAGTAAGTATCTCATTTATTTCTTTTGCCACATGTATCACTGACGAAGGGAGGGCTGTTATAAGCTAACCCTGAAATCGGTCCGATATGGTAATAATAGAATGTTTTAGAAATTTCTGTCGATCTTTTTTCGAGTAGCGTGCATATTGTAAAAAAATTATATGGTTAATGGACAATATGTCCAATTTTTCGGCATATCTGGCATTAGAAATTTTTTCATTTGCCCTTAATTATGAAATGTATATATATACATATATATATATATATATACACATGTGTGTGTGAGTGTATATATATATATATATATATATATATATATATGATTGTACACTCACACATGTAATATCAAAAGAAAAGTGTTGAAAACGTAGCTGTATTATCTGTTTGGTTAAACACTTTTAATTTAGAGAATGATTGAGTGACAAAATTCTAATGGAAATAACATACATGTTTTAATTAACAATCTGAGGGAGAAAGAACTGCTGGCCTCCTGCCAGGAAAAGAAAGCCCTCATATCTATTGTTTGCCAGATAACTTTGCTTATAGGCTATGTGTATACACACACATGCTCATACATATGTATGCACATATATGTAGATATATATAGATCTGTGTGTATGTCTATATGTACATTTTTATGCATATGTGCATATTTGTGTGTTTGTATATATGTATTTATATATGTGTATATATATATATATATATTTATATAACTGTGTATATGTGTGTATATATATGTAAGTACAATATATGTGTGTATTATGTATGTGTATGTATATATATATATATATATATATATAACTGTGTATGTGTGTGTGTATTATATATATACATAAATCTATTATATCTATATACATATATATGTGCATATTTGTGTATACATATACACTCACTAGATGTTTATACCATATACTTATATATACATATATTTACATGTGTATGCACACACTATCCTTGTTTCTATATTTATCCTTCAGGCTGACCAAAGATTTGTTAGGAAGAATCTGAAAGAACTCCATTGTGTGTATGTGTAAAAGTGTGTGTGTGTTTGTGTGTGTGTATATATATATATATATATATATATATATATATATATGAATGTATGCATGTACCTGTGTGTGTTTGTCTCTTACTTGTCTTGATTTTGTGCAATAGATGTAAAGCATCAGGTGCTTACAAGCAGTGTCGTTCGTTTTGAACCTACTATGAAAACGTATCTGATATTGGAGAAATATTTCCTTCCTTGGAAACAGGAGAGGATTGGCAACAAGAAGGGCATCTGGCCATAGAAAATCTGTCTCAGCAAGTTCCACCTGACACACGAGAACATGGGAAAGTGGACATTAAAACAATGATGATGGTACATGCACACACTTTCTTCTAGTCATATTATTTATTAATATATGTATGTGCATGTTGTGTGTCTGCACTATGTAGAGTACAAACCCACACACGTATGTGTGTGTATATATATATATATATGCATGTATAGATATGTTTGTGTATGTATGTATGTATGTATGTATGTATATATATATATATATATATATATGCATGTAGAGATATTTATGTTTGTGTACATATATGCATGTATAGGTATTTATGTATATATATATATATATGTATGCATGTATAGATATTTGTATGTGTATGTAGATATTTGCATATGTGCATGTATAGATATTTGTATGTGTATGTAGATATTTGCATATGTGTATATATATATGTGCATGTATATATATATGCGTGTGTATATTATATATGTATATGTTTTCTACATGTGATTGTTTGGCTCCATCCCAGCCTTGTTGGAAGACATGCCAGGCATGGCCATTCCATCTCTCTAGTCGTGTACAAGATTACATTATGTCATACATTCATCCCATATTTTTTTAGGATGTGATTTGAGGGGTAATACGCTGACATTTCCTCCAACTCATTTCATACAACATTTCCTTGTGTTGGTAGTAATAGGAATACTAACAAGTGACCAAGAGTTAAATTATCTCATCTCCACCTCATATTGTGAAGTTATTTACTCAAAATGACAGAATAAATATAGAAGCTCTGACTATAATTTCTCCAAAGAGGCTAAAATATTTCATAAAATATTTACCAAAATATGTAACTTCAAAACGTACCACCAGTAAGCTCCATCTTATTATGTATAACTCTGCAATAATTTTAAAGGTGTTTGTATAAAAAAAATATATAAATAAATAAAAATAAAAAATTTTTTAATTAAATTATTTTTTTTTTTTGGTTTTGCTTTGAAGAGACCTACTCAGCATCTACACTTTTATATCATTGAAAAAAAATGGTTCAAGTTTGATGTCTGACTAAGTCAACTTTAATGTTGATAGAAAAAAATACAATATGAAAAAACGGGTTGAAAACAAATTTAATGAACCTGTATTTTTCTTGTCTTGTGTTGCTACTTGTGGAACACACATGCACGCGCACACACATGCTCTTTCTCCTTGCTGTTTTAAGCTTGGTTTAAATTTACGATATGTATTTATAATTATAAAAAATGCATAAAAGGGATTAAAAAAATAAAATGTCTTCAGTTGAAAAAACAGTTTTGTTGATTTTTTTTTGTTTACTTTTTGTCTTTTTCTAAAAATATTTTGTGGTTATTACAAAATGTGGATTTGGCTATTGTTCAGACTTTATTGAAATAGTTATTATATATGCTAATGATTCAATTATAAATTGTGATTAATGAAGGAATTAATGGGACAGAGGGGTGGGTGGGGCAAGGGACAATATTTTGTTGTTTTTATATTTTTTCTTCAGTTAAATTTTTTTTTTTAATTCCTTTTTCTATATTGAAAGAAAGAGGCAAAATTTTGTTTTTTCTACAGCTGAAATGATTTCAGTTTAACATTTTCTCTTAAAAAAAAAAACAATGATAAATAAAAAAAATGTTTTATTTAAATGAGTGTTTGTTATTTTTTCTTTTATTTTCCTAAATTAAAAATGCATTCCATCATGTTTGTGTGTGTAACTTGGCACCCTATCCCAGGTAGCCAAGCAGCCCATCTTGACAAGACCAGACAGGTCAGCTAACCAGACCAGTTAGACAAGCCCATCCATTCAAGGTTACCAGCTTGCCAGTCCAGGCAGGCTACCCCTACTGGCCCATACAGAACAACCTAAACTGACTGATCCAGCTATATAAGTCAGCCAATCATGTCAGCCTAGCCAGCCCAGATAACCCTGTCCAACAAGTCCAGCCATCCAGGGTCATCCATCCCAACAAAGACTGGGTAGACCAGCCAGCCCAGGCACTCAAGATCAACCAGTTAGCCTAGCAGCTCAATCCAGTCAGGTCAAGCCAAAGCAATGCAGGCAGACCAGCTCATGTAGGATAGACTAGCCAATCTGACCAGCCAGGCATTTAAGTTCACTCAGTCAGCCTAAACAGCTCAATGGAGGCAGGCCATCCCACATAGAGATGCCTAGCTCTGAAGCCCAACCCAGTCTAGGCAGAACAGCTTGGTCAACTCAGGCAGCCCATCCGAGCCACCACAGGCAGGCCAGGTAAACCAGCCAAGCCCAGACAGCCTTGTAAGTCCAGACAACCCAGGCTCTCAAACCATTCAAGCAAATGCAGTCCAGCAAACTAGTCCAGCCTCATATCCTAGCCAGCTATCCAAGGCAGCCATCCCAGGAAGAACATGTAGACTGGACACATTTGATACTAGATCACCTCCTCTAATACCCACTGTGTTGTAGCAAGACACCTGCTTCTGTCTCTATTTCTTTGTCACACTTTAACCTTTCATCCTCTGACACATGTTTCTTCCCCTCCTCAAATGCCCTGCCCATCTCATAATTCCTGGTCCTGTGAGTTACTTGGTTATCCTGCCAGTACTGGTTTCCCATTAAAAGCATCCAGTCTCAGCACTGTAACATGGTTGGCATTTGGAAGGGCATCCAGCAGTAAAATCCCTGCCAAAACAGACACAGCAGCCGAGGGTAGTTTTTCTAACTGGCCAGCTCCTGTCAACCATGCAGATGATCGTTAAATGTTGATGAATGATGATACTTTATTGTTCTTCTGAGGTAGGATCAACATAAAAAAGTATTCCATATAGTGAGAAATAAATATCATTTGATGTACACTATATGAAAATAGGAGCTACTAATAGTTTTTTGCCATTGAGGTATTGGTTAGACTGATTTTTACAACAGGCCTTGTATCTCCAAGCAATATTCAGGCTTTGGGTACTTGGTTTGTCTTATCTGAAAATTAGGATGCTGGTACATGAGAAACCATGAGAAGGTTGACGTAAAAAGTGGAATGAGAAGAAAAAGAGCAAATAAAAATGGAGAAAGAAACGAAAGAAAAGAAAGAAAATTAGAGTTATTTAGAATTACTTTCCCTTCGACTGTAGAAATCATAATGAAACTAGCTGGTGTAGAATAATTCAATGAAGAAGAGTCCAAAAGCCTGCAAGACAGCTGCTCAATCTGGAGAATGTGATGTCCTTCAGTTCAACAAAAGAAATGTGGCGATATACTTACATCTGCTGAAAATTTCAGATCTGGAATTAAGTTGTGCGGTGGAATTCTTGGATCTAAAAAGACTGTGATCTTTTGGCTATGCATAAGCTGCATCTCTTAGATCCATTTACACATGGCATAAATTTCTCCATGATTCTCTGCTCGATTGTATGTAGTATGCAGCTGGTCTTCACATGCTTGTGTGTGTACATATTATGCATATATATATATATATATATATATATAAATACACACTGGGACAAGAAAGCAAAACATTCAAATAGACGATACAAAAAACACGGACGGGTCATTCGAAGCCTCTAATCTTCAGTCAAGAACCAGATCATCCTCGCAATTTCCGTTGATTAATCTTGAGATTGCACCGATCTGGCCAGCCCCAAGGAAAAACTAAGCTACGAGCATTCTTGGAAAAAGGATCGAATGTATACGAAACAAGGACAGAAGAACAGACGATGTTACACAAATATAAATACAAAAAACAAAATATAATACGAAAATAAATACAAAAAACAATAATAATAATACTAACAGGACATAACAACAGGCGTCTTTCGACTTAGAAGAATTGAACTCAGCTGGCGTATTTGAAAAATAATGCCTTACGGCAGACGAAGAAAGCAATGTTATTGTGGCGCGAGTCCGAAGCGAAAAGGTTATAGTTGGCCAGCGGTCACGTGAAAAGAGAAGAGAGAGAAAAAGAGAAACAAAAGTATTAAGGAGGGGGAGAAGGGAGAGAAAAAGAGGAACAAGGAATTAAGGAGGGGGAGAAGAAACATCGCTTTCTTCATCTGCCGTATTTATATTATACCATTTAGAAAAATTACATTGTATAGAAAGATTAAATATAAGATAAAACATATACCAATGATTAAGTAATGTATATATAATTAATGGCTTTGAGATTAAGATGCTGAACTACAAGCTAAATAATGATCAGGAGTTCAAACTTCATGAAAGCAGTAAAGGTTTAGCATTTCTGAATACATTTATTCTGAAATTTGATTTAGTATTTCTAAATTGAATATTTCCCTGTAAGTTTGGAATAATTATTCCCTCATATATATATATTATCATTCCAAAAGGAATTGAAATTAGTTATTAGTTAACATGATTAACCCCATCACACTCCTGCCATATTTCCTTGTACAGCATTTTGGCCAAGTTATGAACTGACAATATTCTGTAATTCAGTTTTTAAGGACTTTATTGGATTAATAAAATATAGAATTTGTATGTATAATTAATGGCCTTGAGATTAAGATACTGAACTACAAGCTAAATAATGATCAGGAGTTCAAACTTCATGAAAGCAGTAAAGGTTTAGCATTTCTGAATAAAGTACAAGATTCTGCTTGGCTCAGTTTGCTCAGCTGACAACAGGTTCCACTTCCACTTCATGTTTGGGTATTCTAGTACTGAACAACTAATTATACGGCTATAAGAAAATCAACATTGTCCATACTTCTGTAAGGGTAAAATCAGAAAGAAATAACAGCCAAGATCAGCAATTATTAAGAGTTGTTAATTAAATCAGAGACGCCAGTGAAATGGTCATGTTTTGTTGATGTTGATGATGATGATGATGATTGTTTACATTTGCTTGGCTGTGAGATGCTTGGGTTCTGTATGTACTGTTCAACTTCTTTTATCAGGGACGGAATATTTTTCTTCAGAGCTGTTTCAACATCTACAGAGTAGAAAGCAATGATACTTTGTTGTTAAATAAACTGGCAACATTTAGTGAATAGAATTATTGATAATCAATCACATTGGAATTCATTTTGGGTTATCTATTTAAATTACACATTACACAGACTTTTACAATTCACAGAAGTGAACACACTCATACTCATACATATTTATGCAGGCATATATATACATAGATACATATATATATATATATATATATATGAATTTTGGCGCGCTATAACGAGGGCATTCGAATCATAACTGCGAATATAATAGACTGAACCACACGTGTTTGGCTTTATGTTAAAATCTGGTGTGCGGTTCAGTAAATTGTATTCACGACAAATTCTACTGAAGAGCTGCAGATCTATTATGTAAGTAACATTGCATAATCCATTAACAGCAAAACAATTGTCTAGAATTAATCTACATTTTTGTTATTTTTCATTTGTCCTGCTCGTTTACATTCATAGTTGTGCTAATTCTCCTTGGGAACAATTCTTGGTGGTTGAGACCATTGCGGATCTATTTTTAGTGCAAGAGTGACCACATAGTGGACACTCTCTTATATTTGTGTATTAATTTTTACTGTATCCCAGGTTTTTATGCGCTAAACCACTTGGTGTTAAATTGATGTTATTATTGAATTAATATCCAATTTTTTCACCCTTATTTTTGATTTTAATTATACTGCAGTAAATTATTTATGCAGTATTTGTTTCCGGGAATTTTGGCGCGCTATAACGAGGGCATTCGAATCATAACTGTGAATATAATAGACTGAACCACACGTGCGTTTGGCTTTATGTTAAAATCTGGCGTGCGGTTCAGTAAATTGTATTCACGACAAATTCTACTGAAGAGCTGCAGATCTATTATGTAAGTAACATTGCATAATCCATTAACAGCGAAACAATTGTCTAGAATTAATCTACATTTTTGTTAGTTTTCATTTGTCCTGCTCGTTTACGTTCATAGTTGTGCTAATTCTCCTTGGGAACAATTCTTGGTGGTTGAGACCATTGCGGATCTATTTTTAGCGCAAGAGTGACCACATAGTGGACACTCTCTTATATTTGTATATATATATATATACATACACATACATACATATATATACCTACACACACACACACATAGGGTGTAATGGGTAAATTGTTGCCATTTTATATTCTTTATTTTGTGCATGTGCATTGTTTGTTTTTGGTTTTGTCAACTGCACAGTATAGTATGGCCAGTTGGGCACCGTCTGTGAAAAAAACAGCACCATGACACAATTCATTCAGCCAGAAATTTGGAAACGACATAATGTACTGCTTAACATTCACGCTGGAAGCTCCAATATGAACATTTCAGAGTGTTTGGGTGTCAGTCTGGAGACATGTACTGAGAATGATAAAAATCAAACATCCAGTCAACGTAATGGTATTTGGAGTGATCACTAGTGATAGGGACTTTATGACTCCATTCATCTTCCCTCACAACCTCAGACTCAATACGGAAGCCTACATCAAGTTCCTGGAGGAGGTAGTGCTGCCTTGGGTCAAGAGGGTAGCTGCTGGCAGATCCTATGTCTGGCAACAGGACTCTGCACCATGCCACACGAGCAGGAGAACCTAGTCATGGCAGTCAGACAATTTTTGCAACCACATCACCCCTAACATTTGGCCGCCTAACTCTCCAGACTGCAACCCCCTTGACTATTATGTGTGGAGCGCAATTGAGTGAGAAACCAACAAAACTCCTTGTAACACCAAAGATGAACTGAAGGCAAGAATTATGGCAGCATTCACCAACTTAAACAAGGAGACCATCCAGAAGAGCTGCAGGAGGTTCTGAAATATCTGGAGGGTGTGATGGAAGCCAATGTCGATTTTATTGAATAAATTTACTCTTTAGTATTTCAAGATATTTTTATTTAATTTTGGTAAATATATCTGGTAAAATGAGATGTCAGTGTTATTTTTATTTTTGTGTAATTTAGACGACAATTTATTCACCGCATCCTGTACACACATGCACGCATGCATGTGGGTAATACATATCCTTTGGATGTTTCTAACAGAATGTAATATTCAGAAGTAATGTATGTATTCAAGGATTTAAATGGATCCTTACCTTTTAACACAAAACCAGAATCAACAATAGTTTTATGCTGGTATTTCCAGATATGATAGATCTTAAAATATGTCGCTACAAAAACCTCATTCACAACTGATATTACATCACCTTGCTTGTTACACAACCTGAAATTATTTAGAGAGATTATTTAATTAGAAAAATGCAATTAGAAAGGCCTTAGGAAAATGTAAGTTATAACGACCTCAGAAAAAAACAACTGTGTAAATAAAATTCTTTTTAAATAGACAAGAAAATTAATCTATTGATTAATTAATCTATTTATCTGTTTATTCATTAAAAATACTGAAAACAACTTAATCAATTTCAAAGCTTGTTAGCTTCAAGGGAGTTGATGTTATTGTAATGAAATTAGTATATATCTAGAAAACTGTTGCAATTATTATTGCTTTCAAAGTGAGCTATGAAAGTCTTTTGAGAATGATTATTGAGGATAATGGTGAGAAATACAAGATTATGAACAACTGCATATATAATGATGACACATTTTATATGGACAGTGGTATATATATATATATATATATATATATATATATATGATATATTATATATTTTATAAGGATAACAGTATATATAATGGTTAAATATTTTATATGGATAACTGTAACTAATGCATAAAAACATTATATATATATATTCTATATAGACAAGTATGTATATAATAGATACATGAACCACTCTATCTAGCAGTCATTGGTTTGGGAAGTTACCATATTCTGTAAGGAAATCATGAAAAGAAACAGGTGGAGATTAGTGGCTTGTGAAAGCTGTGCAGGCTATGAATAAATATGTAAATAAGGACTCAGTTCTCAGCCCTCTCTGCTATTTTTTGCAATTACCCAAACCTTAACAGAGAAGCTTAAAAACCTGTTGTTTATAGAAACTTACGTAAGCCAATGGCCTAATTCTCACACTGGAAGCAGTCGTTGAGTTAGAGAAATGTTGAAGTAAAGCCTTTAATCAAGAAAGCTTAAAGTAAGCTTAGCAAAGACAAAGTTTTGAAGACAGGTCTCTATTACTGCCATGTGGGAAGAGGCTATGATCAATATGCAAAAAAGAAGTGGATAGGAATTCCATACTGTGTACTTAATATAAAGTATGGGGGCATGTAAAGATGTAGTGGAACCATAAGCAGATAACAGAGAAGAAGTATGTATGTAGCAGATGATAAAGAGAAGTTAGCAATAAGATCACAAATCAGATCAGCAATAAGATCATCAATAGTTCTTTTTTCCAAATGCTCAGAAGGCCCCATAGAAGAGGTTGTTTGCTTCTGTATCCTAGGTAACTTATTTAGCTGTGGAAGAGGGTGTTTAGGAAGCTTAGTAGCCAGGGTAAGAACAGGAGAGAGAAGGTCAAGGAAGTTACTACTTTGGAAAACCAAAATAAGTTTCTCTCCTAAATATAGAGTGCAGATTGTATGATGTTTGTTGTTGAAGTGTGATGTTGCATGATGAGCATTGAATATAGAGTATGTGTGGAAGTTGAAAAGAAATCAGGAAAGCATGCTCTATGGGATGTGTAATGTTAGTGAGGAGGAATTACGAGCATAAATGAACTGAGTAGAAAACTGATATGGAAGGAATTAGATGTATGGTATAGGAAGAATTAGATGAGAAAAGATTAAGTGATTCATAGAGAGAATGACATTTGTGGAGAGATGTGCCAAATGATTCAAATGTAAGGAATCTATGGAAGAAGAAAACCAAGGGAAGACATGGGAATAAGTAGTGGAAGCTGATCTCAAGAAGCTGAACCATATGATGGTGATGACAAAGGACTGCACAAATAGTGAAATGATGCACTGAAGAAGACCTCTGCAACACACACAAACTCAGGAAGTCATCATCATCAACATCATCATATCATCATTATCATTTAACATCTATGATTCTATCTTTGCATGGGTAAGACAGAATTTGTTGAGGCAGATTTGCTGCAGTTGATGGCTCTTCCTGTCAACTACTCTTACCTGCTTCCAAGCAAGGTAATATTTATCATGACCAAACAATGACCAGTCTGGAAACAAACCACATTATTTGTGTGACAATAATGCCAAATCTTTTTGAGTGTTCTTTTGTGTATCTTCTATTCTTGCGATAGGAGATATTTTATCTTTTATTTTCTACTTGTTTCAGACATTAGACTGCAGCCACGCAGGAGCACTACCTCGAAGAATTTTCATCAAATGAATCAACTTATTCTAATGATCTGCTTTGCTGAACTGCTAAGTTACAGGGATATAAACACACCAACACCAGCTGTCAAGCAGTGGTGGGGGACAAACACAGATACAAAGACTCACACACACACACATAACACACATACAAAAACTGCCATTATAATTAAAAATAAAATTAATTATAATAGAAAGATTACTGGAACTTTGAATCAGACAGTATCTCATGATTAATATACTAACATCTGTACCTAAATAGATTAAATAATTCTTAGTAGATATATTAATATTAAAATATTAATTAAGTGGTAAATATGATTACAAATATTACTTACCGGTTACTATATTATTATGTATGGTTTACTAAAACTTTAATTTAAATTAAGTACATATCTCAGGAATATGTGATTAATATTATATAACAACTAATAAATTTAAGTTAAGAGTGGCTGTGTGGTAAGTAGCTTGCTTATGAGCCACATGGTTCCGGGTTCAGTCCCACTGCGTGGCACCTTGGGCAAGTGTCTTCTACAATAGCCTTGGGCTGACCAATGCCTTGTGAGTGGATTTGGTAGACGGAAACTGAAAGAAGCCCGTTGCATATAAGTAAATATATGTGTATATGTGTGTGTGTCTGTGTTTGCACCTCCAACATCGCTTGACAACTGATGCTGGTGTGTTTACGTCCCTGTAACTTAGCAGTTTGGCAAAAGCAACTGATAGAATAAGTACTAGGCTTACAAAGAATAACTCCTGGGGTCGATTTGCTTGACTAAAGGTGGTGCTCCAGCATGGCCACAATCAAATGACTGAAACAAGTAAAAGTGTAAAAAAGTAAAAGAATACAGTGAATTAATCTAATAAGGGTTTTGATTTTATTAATTTTTAATTTTTAAGTTTTTCATTTTATTTTGATTTGTTAACATTTATGTTTTCCTTAATTAAATCGTTGATTTCTATTCTCACAATAAATAAATACATTATGCACAAATATTGGTGACATCATATTCAAATATGGTAATCAGTAAGCAGCATTTGATTCATCATTGTTTCGTAACTTTCAACACTTTAATTCATGCTTGCAAAAAAGCATAAAGAATATTATATATTCGTAACTATAATCTTAAAATTTAAATAAATAGTAACATTAATTATAATAATCTTTAGGTTAACTATAATTTCTAGAATGCAATTGGGTAACATATAATAAATTTCTTAGGTGATTAACTACTTTAGTGACATTGATCTACCATAGGTAATAAGGTAAATTATAATCAATGCTTTTAGCTCCAGTTAAAGTAATCGTATCATTTAAACTAACTAACGGATAATCTTGGTTTGTTTCAACACATTACACATGCACGCGCTCAGATGTATTAAACAAATTTGCATATACACATACATTAATAATGTTTTTTTTTAAATACATTGGTTGCTAAAATGCACATATCTGAGTCAATCAAGGATCAACCAACATATTGAGTGTAGCTCCTTTTTTATCAAATTCTTCCCCTGAAGAAATACCCAATTAATGATATTTGACATGAAAATTTAAATTAATTTAATTTAATTTAATTTCTCAAATTTAATTAATTGGGAATGGTGACAGGTGTAGGAGCAAGGAATTTGATATTGTACAGAATTGATTATGTTCAAATAAATTGATGTCTATACATCAGTTTCTCCGTTTTCTTTTTCTATTACTTAAACGATTTATACCCATGTCCATCAGTGTGAAACTAACATCTTTGGTTTTTCACTGACACTGGATAAAACCAGTGAACATGGATGCTGACATCCCTTTAAAAGGATTTTATATCCTTGATTTAATTTAATTGAATATACATGGTCTGATCAATAAGTATCTGGACTGTTGCAATAGTAATGAAGCTAAAACATGCAGAGTGAAGTACTTTGGCACAGATTGACCTTCAACTCTGCTCTGCAAGTGCACTATATTTTAATGTCCTAGCTCACTTCTGCTGTAGACAGCACTGCTTGGAAGGAATGTGTGTAACGTGTGACTGTCACATTGACCGTTGAGGAGAAAATCTGCATCAAATTTTGCCAAAAGCTTGGTGATATCTGTTTAGAGGCCTACGCAAAGTTTTCAATAAGTTTTCATTGTTCTCAACACAATCAAGGAGATCTGAAACCTGAGTGTCTTTTTGGTCAGCTGAAAGAGCAGTTTTGGCACAAACTTGGCAGACACATGTCTCATACCTAAATCTTCAGTGATAATGGACTGGAACCGTAACTAATCTGCACATCCTCTGATAACTCACAGATGGTGATCTGACAATTACCCCTCAAAGCTGCATACACATCTGTGATGGTTTTCTCAGTTCTGCTGGTTGCAGATCTCTCAGAACGTTCATCAATATCAACATACTTTCAGCCATCTTGGAAACATCTGAACCACTCATACACTTATATGTAGCCCATACACTCCTCTTCATACACTTTCTGCAACTTTGTATAGGCCTCTGGACAGGTATCACCATGACAACTTTCTGTCATGGTGAATGCAACAATCCCACGCTACACACCTTCCTTCCAAGCACTGCTGTAAACAGAGGAAGTGAGCTAGAATGTTAAAACTTAGTGCACATGCACAACAGAGTTGAAGGTCAATCTGTGCCAAGCAGCTTCACTCTGTGTGCTTTAGCTTCATTACTATGGCAACACCATCCACACTGTAATGTAGTTGGTGTTTTGGAAGAGCATCCACCTGTAAAATCCTTGCTAAAACTGACCTTGCCTGTACTTGTGCCATGTAAAAAGCACTTAGTCAATTCTGCTGGGTGGTTGGTATTAAGAAGGGCATCAAGCCATAAAAACCCTGCCAAAACAGTCACAGAGGTCTGGTGCAGGCTTCTACCTGGCCAGCTCCTGTCAAATCATCCATACCATGCCAGTATTGAAGGCAGACAGTAAACGATGATGATGATGATGCTATATACATATATAAACACATACATATATATACAATTCATGCAATGAGCTTCTTTCAATTTCCATCTACCAAATCCATTCACAAGGCTTTGGTTGGCCTGAAGCCACAGAAGACACTTGTTCAAGATGCCATGTAGTGGGACTGAACCCCAGAACCATATGGTTGAGAAGCAAACTTCTACCACACAACCATGGTAGTCTACACAGCAGCCTTGAAGGATCTATTTCATTCATACGGCCACACCAGTCATCATCATCAGCATCATCATCATTTAATGTCTGTTTCCCATGCTTGTATGGGTCAGATGGAATTTGTGGAAGCAGATGTTACATCTTCCCATAACTCTCTCTTACTCATTTCAGGTGTTAGACTGTGGCCATGCTGGAACACTGCCTTGAAGAACTTTGAGACAAGTGAATCAACTCTAGTACTTATTTTTTTTTTTTAAGTCTATTGTTCTCTTTTGCTGAGCCACTAAGTTATAGGGATGTAAACACACCAACATCAATTGTCAAATAGTAGTGGGGGACAAACACAAACACAGACATGTATGTGCACATATGCACACATGCACCGCCCACCCCCCAGACACACATGTATATATGTGTATAAGATGGGCTTCTTTCAATTTCTGTCAACCAAATCCACTCACAAAGCTTTGGTTGATTCAAGACTATAGTAGAAGGCACTTGCCCAAGGTACTGTGACGTGGGACTGAACCCAAGACCACATGGTTGGGAGGCAAACTTCTTAACAAAGCAGCCATGCATGTGCCTAGTAACTATTATTTCAGAATTAATTCACATATGGTTGGCTGGCAGAAGCAAATTCATTAAATCTGATCATTCTGTACCTAGTTAATCTATAATACCCCACCAAGGATTTGGTAAAAGCATCATGACCTATTATAATTTGAAACTTATAAAAGAGAGGGACATTGGTTTAATCAGGCAAAATCAAAAAAGTTTTGAAAAGAAGGACAATATGAAATAGTCAAAAAAATCAACGTACTTGTTCAGTCGATCAGTCCTCAAAGCTTGAAGCACCATTTTAGTAGCATTCAGACTCATGACACAGAATGGAAAATGCTTTAAAAAATGCAATATACATCCTTATGTATGTGTACATATATTTATAGTCAATTCAAATAAATGAATAAAAAATGAAAAAAAAACAAATATAAGGACATGCACATGAAATGTATTAGCTTGATGCTCAGTGAAAGAAGAGAGTTTGACATTTTGAGCATAGCTCTTCACCAGAAAGGAGAAAGGAAAAAGTCAAAAGATGGAAAAGAAATTGCCAATGGTATAATGGTACAATGTTTATATATATATAAAAAATAAAATACAAAATGGGACAAGAACGCAAAACATCTGGACAATTAGGTGATACAAAAAGAGACAACAAAACATCCAGATAGACGATACAAAAAAACAAGGACGGGTCATTCAAAGCCTTTCATCTTCAGTCAAGAACCAGATCATCCTCGCAATTTCAGCTGATTAATCTTGAGATTGCTCCAATCTGGCCAGCCCCAAGGAAAAACTAAGCAAAGTGCATTAGATTCCTTGGAAAAAAGCATCAAATATATACGAAAACAAGGACAGAAAAACAGACAATGTTACATGAATATAAATACAAAACTACAATAAAAACAACAATAATAATAATAATAATAATGATAATAATAACAGGACATAACAACAGGCGTCTTTCGACTGGGGACGAATTGAATTCAGCTGGCTTGTGTGGAAATGAAGCTTTACGGCAGAGGGAGGAATGTCGATGTGGCAGTGACTGTGGTCAGACACAAAAGGGCTAGCAGTTGGCCAGATTGGAGCAATCTCAAGATTAATCAGCCGAAATTGCGAGGATGATCCGGTTCTTGACTGAAGATAAAAGGCTTCAAATGACCCATCCTTGTTTTTTTGTATCGTTTATCTGGATGTTTTGTTGTCCCTTTTTGTATCACCTAGTTGTCCGGATGTTTTGCGTTCTTGTCCCATTTCGTATTTTATTTTATATATATGTATAGTGGTGTACGTACACTTTGTTCTCTTATATTTAAGTACTTATTTCACTAAATTTTGTACAACTTTTTCAACTCTTTCTTCCCCTCTCTCTCACATTTCTTTGCCTTTCTTACTCACTTTTCACTTCACTATGTCCCTGTCTCTCTCTTTTTTTTTTCCCCACTCCTTGATTCTTCTGTCTATTTACTTCTACACACATACTCTCTCTCTTCTCCCCCTCCTTAATTCCTTTATTCCTCTTTTTCTCTCTCTTCTCTTCTCACATGACCGTTGTGTGTGTGCATGTGATATAGAAAAAAATGTAGAGATTGTCATCAATACCTGAGTCTTGTGAGATGATAAACTGTACATTTTCTCTTTTAGGTTACTTAGCTGAGGCTTTGAAGTTAAATAGAGAAGTTGCAGGAGCCCAAGAAGACCAACAGCTCGCAAATCAGTTGATGGATCAGTACCTAAAGCAACAAAATAATGAAGACCAAAATAATAAAAACCAAAAATGAAGACAACCATCATCGTCGTCATCATTGTCATCAATGTCGTCGTCATCGTTGTCGTCGTCATCATCATTATCATCATCATCATCATCATTTAATGTCCCTGTTTCCATGCTGGCATGGGTTAGATGGTTTGACAGAAACTGATGAGCCAGAGGCCAGCACCCAGTTTCAATGTCTGTTTGGAATGCTTTCTACACCAACCACTTTACAGAATGTATGGGGTGCTTTTTTCTGTGGCACCAGCACTAGAGAGGTCACCAAGTACTTGCAAGAGAAGATCTCCTCAACTGAACAGAGTATAGTATTGAAGGAGGTGAAAGTATTGCAAAGGGACCGGAATAGATGTCTTGCAGAAGAGGAGAACATGTGGCTTCTCCAGCTGGAAAGAGAGAGTGATGGTGAGAGTAAACCATCAAGGTACAAGGTTAATATGAGAGAGAATAGTGAGTGAGGAATGGAAGAAGTGGATGGGGAGATAAATACACTAGGGTATGAAAACATTGTGACAGATGATTCTAATTTGTCACAAGAAAAAAAGGTCACATGAAACCACTAAATATTTAGTTATTAGATATTTATTTTTAGTGAACCCCTAAGTCTATAAACTGGGGATGGATGGTGGAAATAGGCAACTAAGTTGACCTTACTATTTTATTGGTACTATAGTCCCACCCATGCTAGCATGGAAGGCAGACATTAAACGATGATGATGATGATGATTGTGTTTTGGCTTCTGGAAGAGGGAAAGTCGAAATCAACCTTGGCAGAACTTGAAACCTGAATGTAGAGAGAGGTACATTCAAGGCACTTTTGTTTGTATAATGCTAATACCATATCTACCAATCAACCTCCCTAAACTTTTCCTTTGGTTGGCATTCAGCATAATTTACTCTTTGCAAGTAGTCAGACTAAGAAATTTGGGTCCATCTCTCTTTTCCCACATTTTTCTTGCAGATATTTACCTGAAAATTGTATAGATTTGGAGGTAGCAGCAGTGGTGGCAGCAGCAGTAGGACCCTCCACCTCCTCCTCCTTTAACATACGTTTTCCAGGCTGGCATGGGTTGGACTGTTTTACTTGAGTTGGCAAGCTGGAGAGTTGCACCAGGTTTTTATGTGGCACCAGCACAAGACTCTTCCGGGCCAATTCTCTTCACCAGGGAGTGCAGCCTTAACACTTCTGCTGTGGAGGACGAGTCTCCTTAAGCATCATCTGCATCAATTATTTCATACCAGTCTTAGAAGGTTTGGTAGAAAACTTCATGAATACTACCTAAACTCCTCTTTCTCTGTTGACTAACTTATTAAAAACTACTATATAAGAAAAAAGCAATGGTTATTCACAGCAACCAGTTAATTGTTCTCGCTTAGAGGATGTTCAATATGCTTAGTTTGCTGCATCATGGCCACAGCTTCGGGCTGAAATAAGTAAAAGTACTTAGGCAAACATACCTTGGAAACCAATCTCTTCCCAATGATATCCATAACGACTGCAGTTTATTTTGCGTCCAGTTAAATTGCGATACACAGCAAAAAGAGACTTCAGGTGGATTTGGTCCTGGTTATCAAAGTTAGTGGCAGCAAGACAGAAAACAAATTCTTTTGATGGTAGAAGATTACGTGACAGTTTGGGAGGACCGAACAGAAAATTAGACAGAACTGACAACCCTTTCCGTTCAATAGACATGTGTATTTTGTCCTGAATTGAGAAAAAAGAGAAAGGACAAATTTTTAGTGACATTTTACTTGAAGTAAACCAAAATGTATTATGTATGTGTGTATATATATATATATATATAGAGAGAGAGAGAGAGTGTTGTGTCTGGGGTGAGTCATTTTCTTTTTGTGCCTTATAATGTAACACACTCATCAGTAAAATTTCCACTTATTTCTTATTTTTATTTTCCTAAAATTTTCATTGCATCTTGCAACCTTTTCAATAGTCTTGACTATAGTAAAGTACGTCAACACCAACATCAAAATAAAAATCAAATGGAAATGGTAGTTGAGATATCCGTGCCAGTGACACGTATAAAGCACTGTCCAAACATGGCAGATGCCAGTGCCGACTGACTGGCATCCGTGTCGGTGACATGTAAAAGCACCAACCGATCGTGGCCGTTTGCCAGCCTCCTCTGGCTCCTGTGCCGGTGGCACGTAAAAAACACCCACTACACTCATGGAGTGGTTGGCATTAGGAAGGGCATCCAGCTGTAGAAACACTGCCAGATCAGACTGGAGCCTGCTAGCATGGAAAACGGACGTTAAACGATGATGATGATGATGATGATGATATATATATATATATATATATATATATAGGCACAATACAGAATTATTTTTAAAAATGAAGAATAGTTTGATTGGCAATGTTTGTAAGGAAGAAGCAAGACAAGCTACAATTGTACTGCACACATATCAAGCTACATGGATTTTAGATCATACTAAGTGCATGTGTTGCTGTGTGGTAAGAAGCTTGCTTCCCAACCACACATGGTTCCAGGTTCAGTCCCACTGTGCGGCACCTTGGGCATATGTCTTCTACTATAGCTTTGGGCTGACCAAAGCCTTGTGGGTGGATTTGGTAGACAGAAACTGAAATACTGTTGCATGTGTGTGTGTGTGTGTGTGTCTGTGTTTCCGTCTGTGTTTGTACCCTCATCACCGCCTGACAACTGGGATTGGTGTGTTTATATCCCCATAACTTAGTGGTTTAGCTAAAGAGACTGACAGAATAAGTACTAGGCATAAAAAATAAGTCCTGGGGTTGATTTGCTTGACTAAAACCCTCCAAGGTGATGCCCCAGCATAGCTGCAGTCAAATGACTGAAACAAGTAAACGAAATAAAAGTAAAAGAAATATATATATATCACCATTACCATCAGAAAAAGAGAGAAAGAAAGAGAGAATAAGAGAGAGAGAGAGAGAGAAAGAGAGATAGAGATGGAGAGAGAGAGAGAGAGAGAGAAGTCAAGTGGAGAAAGAGTGATATTTACCTTTAAATGTGACATGTCAAGGCCCTGAAAATACTGCAAGGCTTCTTGGAAAGCAAAGTCTGGTGTCTGTGTTTGTTGAGGATCCAAACCAACATCTCCTTTGCCTAGAAAAAAGACAGTAACTAATTAGAATATGTTCTGAGTTTTACTTGTGATCTTTTTATGCCCTTCTTCCTTTCCTGCAAGACACCAGATGGACAAGTAGCATGTGTGTGTGAGTCGGCCTCTAACCGCCAGTGGGGTCTTTCTACCTACTAAATGGCATTTGATGCCCACATGGCCCAAAAGGGGAGAGTCTGTATGAGGTTGTTTTGACCAGCTAGAAATTGTAGCCAAATCTTCATGAAGTTACATGCAAACACTTATGAATTAAAAACTGCAAAGCATGTTAGACAATGTAGTTCTTAGATTTACTCTTTTACTCTTTTACTTTATTTCAGTCATTTGACTGTGGCCATGCTGGAGCACCGCCTTTTAGTTGAGCAAATCAGCCCTAGGACTTATTCTTTGTAAGCCTAGTACTTATTCTATAAATCTATTTTAGTGAACCGCTAAGTTACAGGGACGTAAACACACCAGCATCGGTTTTTAAGTGATGTTGGGGGTACAAACACAGACACACAAACATACACACACACAGTGTGAGATGTCTTGACTAAAATGGCAAAGACCTCTTTCAGTCATGAATGACCATAGAGTTGCACCTAGAAATACCCCTCTGAGGTACAAGTTTGGGTAAAGTTGTTTATGGAAGACCAGCAGTCACACATGCATACCAGCCTCACTTCTCCACACCACCAATGTTATACAAGGGAAAGACAAAGGCTGATACAGCTTGGCACCAGTGACGTCGCAACTCATTTCTACAGCTGAGTGAACTGGAGCAACGTGAAATAAAATAACTTGCTCAAGAACACAATACACAGCTCGGTCTGGGATTCAGACTCACACCTCATGATTGTGAGCTTGATGCTCTAACCACTAGCCATGCACCTTCACCAGGATGTCTTGAGTATACACCAAGTAACGAAAAGGTATAGAATTTGACAATCTTAACATCTTACAAAACCCCAAAACCTGACCCTTTGTTTTTAAATTAATAATTTGTAGGCGGAAGAACAGTGTCCATGGCCTTAGCAGGCCTTCACAGGCTGGTGAATTTTATGTAGTTGATGATCTGTTTGGACATCCATAGATCAATGCCTATAGTGAAAATGCAGATGAGAAGTGAAATGACAGCAACAGAGTTTCTAAACCTTATCTCACTTTTGAGTGACAGATGGGTCTTCTTGAGCACAGTGAATTGCCAATCACCTCAATCCTTTGTCATCTCCTCTGTGAGGCTCAATATTTTGAGATCAGCCTTCACTACTTTGTTTCTCCCTCTCTCTCTCTCTCTCACACACACACACAGATACATGGGTAGAAAAATTGATAGATAGATAGAATGATAGATAGATAGATAGATAGATAGATAGATATAAAACGAAAGCCTATATCCCCATGTGTGTGGTGATATCAAAATTGACAGAGGGATGACAAAATATATTAACCCTTTAGCATTCAAATTACTGTCAAATGTAATGTTTATTTATTTACATTGTTTAAAATTATTCAAGCATTATTTTGTAACTTTGAGATTTCAAAGTACCTTGGATTGTAGGATGGCCTGCGGTGCATAACTTGGATCATGGAGCAACCTACTTGAGTCAAGTACATCAAAATAAAAATCAAATTGAATTGTAGTTGTGATACCTGTGCTGGTGGCATGTAAAAAGCACCATCTGAACATGGCTGATGCCAGCACTGCCTTGGCTGGCTTCCGTGCTGGTGGCACATAAAAAGCACTAACTGATTGTTGCTGTTGCCAGCCTCCTCTGGCCCCTGTGCCAGTGGCACATAAAAATCACCCACTACACTCACAGAGTGGTTGGCATTAGGAAGGGCATCCAGCTGTAGAAACACTGCCAGATCAGACTGGAGCCTGGTGCAGCCTCCTGGCTTCCCAGATCCCGGTCGAACCCTCGAACCCATCTAGCATGCAAAACGGACATTAAACTATGATGATGTGACTGTTTATTTTTAGAATGACATTGTGGGTAGGTGTAAGAGGTAGGATCGGGCCAGTTTGAACCTAAAACAGGTAGAATATCTTGGCTGGATATGGCCAGTTTAAATGCTAAAGGGTTAAGTACTTGTCAATTGAATAAATTATACCCTCCCCAACTGTTAGGGCCTTGTGCCAATGTTAGGAATCATTATTATTGCTTTTGATGTTTTTGTTGTTTGAGTGGCAAAAACAGTAGAGAACTGGATAAAATACCATTCTGAATTTAAATTTAATTTTCAATATGTAGATCAACTAGTAAGTAAGAAGTTGAATTTTGTTTAGTAGTGGCATTTAACACATTCACTTTTGTGATAGATCAATAGACAAATTTTTCTTTTTCTTTTTCTTTTTTTTTTTTCACTTTGAAATTCAATATCTGAACATTAAAAAAATCATTTGAGAAACTTACCATGTTCTATGTAAATTTCTCCTTTGTTTTCATTGGATGCTGAAAAGGTTAATGGTTATTTTCTGAGAAATCAATTACATACTTAGTGTTAAAATATAATGGAAATCTTTGCTTCTAATTACATAATAGTTCAGTCCAATATTATTATTAGAGGAAATTTATTTATTGATTAACAAGTTGACAAATTGCTTTTAATTACATTATGTCATGATACAAACTAAGATTTAAAAACAGTTTGGAATATAAAATTCCTTTCCACACTTTTCGTGAATAATCTCGTATAAATGTATTTGAAAAGTTTATTTTGATTGTGAAAATGTTCAGCTTTTAGTGAAAAAAATTACTTTCAAACCTGTAAATGAAAAATATTTGATTTAGTTGCTCAATGTCTACCACATTGCATTAAAATTTCACTGAATAAAATTATCTAACTACACTTACTATCAAGATTACAGATTTTATTACGATCTTCAGGGATGTTTGGGCAGATCTGGCTTAATATTTTAGCATTCAGATTATTCTATCAAATGTAATAATAATAATAATAATGAAATTATTGTATACAGTGCTCAGGTGCACCACAACTTGTCAAAAGTGCATATAAAGTATATGCATTAATGTACAAATGTCTGGGAAGTGAACAGTATATGAGTCAGATACATGCTTGCGTGTGTATAGAGGGGAGAAAATCAGGTGCAGTGTTGGCGAATCTCAGGAAGCATGGAAGTTTTGAAGGATGCAGTGATCCGACAACTAACAACTGATGCCAGCAGTCTGTTCCATGCTTCAGCAACGCAACGCTTAGTGTGAAAAAATGTTTCCGAAAGTCATGGGAGCTGTGCTGTTTTCTGACTTTGTAAACATGTCCACGGGTGTTAGACAGGTGGAGTTTGTAATGCTTATTGACTAACATTGTTTTGCATTAATCATGCATTAATGTTGCAGCTTTGAGATTTCAATAATGAGATTGTATACTTTAAGAATGACATTCTAGGGTAGGTGTGAGAAGCCAAATCTGACAGGTTTGAACATAAAACTAGTAGAATATTTTAGCTGGACATGGTTGGTTTAAATGCTAAAGGGTTAAACTATTCAACTACAGTAGCAATGACCATTTTGAATTTTCTTCAGAAGCACTAATACCAATTAGAAGTCAACGTCTCACAACATAAAAATAAATTTACTCAACTCATATACCTAACCACCATAAGGTCCAGTCCTTGTTGGAGTGTTTGCTTATGTGCCTCAATACCTCTGAGAACTATACCAGCAGAATGCAAGCTGTTGGTAGGGTTTCTCATGCTGGACAGGTCAAAGGATAGAGACCAGACTAACATGTACCACCTCTTCCCAGAGGTAAACATGGGTTTGTGCTGGGCCAACATCCCTACCTAGAAAGAAGCAAGAGTTACAGAAGCATTGATGACAATTCAAAATCAGCAAGACCTGGGAGAGGAAGTCCTTCCTTCAGGGAAACATGACATGTTGCAGCAAAATCCAAAAGTTGAGCTGCAAGAAGCATGGATCCTACTAAAAGGAAGCAAAAATGACAGCCCAAAGTTGAGAAATGGAGAAAAGTCATCAATGACCAATACTTTACAGGAAGCAAAGGATCTAAGCAAGTCATGTACCAAGAATTAGAATGTAAAATTTCTAAGCAATTTCCTTTTTTTGTGTTGTTATTACTAAGTCATTTTTACTTACAAAGTGTAATAACATCAAGGTTATCCCATTCAGTTTCAGCAGTAGATGTATCAGTATTGAAATAATGTTTTCCTTCTTCAACCTGGCCTGTTTGAAGTATATGTGATCCAGAACCTCCCTGAATATGCAGAGGTTCTTTATTAGCTGGAACATGTTTGTTTGTTGCCTTAATTAATGCTGTGGGTTGTTCTAAAGTGATGTCAGCAGATAGAGAATTTTGCACTACAGTCTCAGACAAGTTGCTGTCTGGTGCAGATGGAAAGTCAGTAGGGAAAATGTCTGAATCTTGTAGTGGAAAAGAGTCTTGGGTGTTTGGTTTTGAAAATAATTTTTCAATATTAGGAGATATCTAAATATCAAAATAATAACAACAATAGATTATTTTAATTAAATTCATTAAACATTACAAAGATATATTTATAAAAACAAACATACAGAAATTATTCAAATGCAGACCATACATAATTATCATAGATTAAGAATGGAACTGACACAATATCCAATAAAGATATTTTCATTCTATAGAATTAGTAGATTAGAATCTTACCTGTAGTTATTGATCTTTAATGAAAATTGATAAATTATGATATTATTTGTAATATCAAATTCACCTAGAATATATACAATGTTTTAGAAAGCAAAGTCAGTTTCAAAAGAATCTACTTTCCCTAATTATTTGCAATATTTATTTTACTTGTTGATTAATAATTTCTGTTATGTATATTCTTTTATTCTTTTACTGGATTCAGTCATTTGACTGTAGCCATGCTGGAGCACCACCTTAAAGGGTTTTAGTTGAGGAAATCAACCCCAGGACTTATTCTTTGCAAGCCTAGTACTTATTCTATCTGTCCCTTTTGCTGAATCACTAACTTATGGGGATATAGACACCCAACAGCATCGGTTGTCAAGTGATGGAGTGGGGGGGGGGCAAACACAAGGACATACACATATATACACAAATACATACACAAAATAATACACAAATACATACACATATATATATGATGGACTTCTTTCAGTTTCTTTCGACCAAATCCACTGACAAGGCTTTGGTCAGCCCAAGGCTATAGGAGAAAACACTTGCCCAAGGTGCAATGAAGTGGGACTGAACCCAGAACCATGTGGTTGGGAAGCAAGCTTCTTACCACACACACAAACAGTATGTGTGTGATCAATACATATAATATCCTATGTGTATTTGTGTATGTGTGTGTGTATAAATATATATGATTTACAATCAAGGTGCAGAAATGGCGTATTTCGAATGAACAAGGTAAAGTAATTCAATGATAGAAAGAATTCCGTGAATCAGGTACGCCAAAGTCAGACGGAAGGCCAGGGGTCCATGTGAGCATGCGGTAAATAGTTAAATCCCCCCCCCCAAAGAACAAACACAAAAAAAAACAAAAAACAATGCGAGGATGTGGTACATGCAAAGAATTAGCAGATGCTCAGGGAAGGAAAGAAAGGTAGTTTTTACATTTCAAGCAAAACTCTTTGTCAGAAACAGGAGATGGAGGGAAGTCCAAGAGAAAAGGAAGACGGAGGGAAAAAATTGCCAATGATTCACATGTGGTTACATTTTGAAAAATGTAGTTACATTTTAAAAATGTAGTTACATTTTCAAAATGTAACCACATGTGAATCATTGGCAATTTTTTCTCTCCGTTTTCTTTTCCTCTTGGACTTTCCTCCATCTCCTGTTTCTGACAAAGAGCTTTGCTTGAAATGTAAGAACTACCTTTCTTTCCTTCTCTGAGCATCTGCTAATTCTTTGCATGTACCACGTCCTTGCATTGTTGTTTTTTTCTTGTGTTTGTTCTTTTGGGATTTCCTGTTTTATATATATATATATATATATATATATCATCATCATCATCATCATCATTTAGCATCCGTTTTCCATGCTAGCATGGGTTGGACGGTTTAACTGGGGTCTGTGAAGCCGGAAGGCTTCATCAGGCCCAGTCAGATTTGGCAGTGTTTCTACGGCTGGATGCCCTTCCTAACGCCAACCACTCTGCGAGTGTAGTGGGTGTTTTTTACGTGCCACCTGCACAGGTGCCAGACAGAGCTGGCACAACGGCCACGAACGGATGGTAGAAAAAAACCACCTTTTATCAATTCAAAAGGAACAATTAAATTACACCATCTAGAAAATTACATATAATAGAAATATTAAAAATAACAATAAAATGTCAATTATTAAGTAAATTGCAAAAAAATAATAATAAAAACGTATATAATTGGTAGAATAACAATTGTTATTCTACCAATTATATACGTTTTTACTATTATTTATTTGCAACAAATTCTGCAAAACAATTCAAAGATCTGTTTGCAGATCTTCCCATTCAGGGTCAGTTGCTTAAAAGCTGTCTGCTTTTGCTTGTTGCAAATCAGTGACCGATGGTCACTTTGTTTACAAAATATTGTTAGAGGTAGCGGACCCTGGTTATCGCTCTGGTGTATGGGTGCTTGCGGCTGTGGCTGAGTCAAATAGCTCAAGACTGAGTCAGTTTGATGATCCTATTATCTGCTAGAGGGTAGTCGGGATTTTCTCCCCCCTGCTAAAAATATATTGTATATATCGGCACAGAGTGTTGCACCGATAACCAGCTGGCGGAGAATCTGCCTGGGGTTAAACTAGTAGTAACATTCAACAGCCACTTTGATGTGGTAACTGGCTTTATTATTATTATTATTATTATTATGAATTAAGGTGGCAAGCTGGCAGAACTGTTAATATGCTGGGCAAAATGCTTAGCAGCACTCCGTCTGTCTTCGTGTCTGAGTTCAAATTCCACTGAAGTCGACTTTGCCTTTTGTCCTTTCAGGGTCGATGATGAAATTGACTAGCTCCCACCTCCAAAATTTCAGGCCTTGTGCCTATAGTAGAAAGCATTATTATTATTATGAATAGTGTAAAGGTGGCGAGCTGACAGAAACATTAGCATGCTGGGCAAAATGCTTAGTAGTATTTCGTCTGTCTTTATGTTCCGAGTTCAAATCCCACCAAGGTCGACTTTGCCTTTCATCCTTTCGGGGTTGATAAATTAAGTACCAGTTGTGTACCAAGGTCGATCTAATTGACTGGCCCCTCCCCAAAAGTTTCGGGCCTTGTGCCTAGAGTAGAAAAGATTATGAATAGAGCAAGCTAATGAATTGTTAAGATAAAGTTAAAGAAGAGAAAATAAAACAATGAAAAAATAATCAACAAAATAAACAAATAAGGAAGCTATCACCAAAAGAATTGCTTTTTTTTCTTATTTCTCTCAGTGTGTTTCTGAACTAAAAATATTAAAGAAAAAGATACCTTGATACATTGTATTTTATAGAAGAAGATTTAATAACTTACTTTTGATATGGATTTGATTTCATCTCTGTCAGAAAAGAGGATATCATCAGGTGAGATAACATTAAAATCATCATCATTATTGTTGACACCATTATCATCACCATCACCAGTAATATCAACAACAATGTCATCATCATCATCATCATCTCCATTATCATTACTACCAGTTTTATCATCACAGTAGTCATACTTTGAAGAATTCATGCCAGACATCTGATGAAATAAGGATTGTTTTCATAATGAAACTTGAAACATTTTCCAACTTTGAATTCAATGAAAATATAAAAATATTGGTGTCGCAATTATAAAGTTTAAGGTTCTTTAATAAGAGGAGATCCTGGCATTTTGTCAGTTACAGTGACAAGGGTTCCAGTTGATCTAATAGAACGGCCTGCTCATGAAATTAATGTGCAAGTGGCTGAGCACTCCACAGACACACGTACCCTTAACATAGTTCTCAAAGAGATTCAGTGTGACATAGAATGTGACAAGGCTGTCCCTTTGAAATACAGGTATTACTCAATTTTGCCAGCTGAGTGGATTGGGTGGGTGCGGGTGGAAACATGAAATAAAGTGTCTTGCTCAAGGACAAAAGGAGCAGCTGGGTATTGAACACACGATCTTCTAATCATAAGCCAAATATTCTAACCATAAGCTTTGCTCCTTCATTATAAGAGGAGACAAAGTACGAGGGACTCCCTACGTATAATACCCAATGAAGCATTCAAAAGTGATGCTGCTCAGTACTATGGTCCATTTGGTTGTATACTATTTATGGGAATAATTCTTAAAGAGTTATGAAGACATCTTTTACACTTATGAAATGTAAAATGTTCATGAATATGTTATACAATGTATTATAGGCAAAATAAGGGCTACAGACAGTGTGAAGTGGGGGGTAGATGGAGGTTTTGGTCTGACGATTTGCATACCCAGAGAAAGTGCACGTGTGATACACAGCTTCTTCTTTTGCCAGTGTTGTAAACGCTGCGTAACCACTTTCTGGTTTGTTAGATGAGAGTCCAATAGAAATGGTCTCTCCTACATTATGATGATCCTAGCAACACTTTCTTGTCAGTGAACCCCAGTTTCTACAGACCTTGTCATATCTTAGTATGATAAAGTATCTGGAGGTATAAATGGGTTGATTGGACACAACCTTACTTGGCAATCAGCCTAAGATAAGGACGACTCTAACTTCAAATTGGGGCACATGCAACTCACTAGCTTCGACAGATCATTTACATAGAAAGCAGAAACTCCAACATAACACCAACGATTCAGGGATCTTGTCATCGTCTAGCTAGATGGACTGGGTCATCGTCACGCTAGATGGACTGGGTCAGCACCATACACGTTGCTCTCCTGCTAAAAAAAATTCACAGCACAAGCCAAAGGACACATCCACATCTACATTCACCCTCTTTGACCATTGAATAAGTTTTGTGGTGATGGGAAAGAGACAATGGGAAGGTGAAGGAGAAAAGGCTGATGAAAGGTGACATTGGAAGCTGCAGTCTTGATCCTTCATGCAGGTGGTTCAGAGTTATGTGTTGATAGATGTTGACCCAGAAACGACATCCTCTGACAGCTCACAGAATGACGAAGCGACCTTCCCAAAGCACAACACTATTTGCTCCAAATGTAGGAGGGGAACTAAAAAAAGGAGGCCCAATTAAAGTTAGTTTTCATTCCCCCACCTACTCAGTTGACTGACCGTAGTCAACAAGTATCGTCAAATGCGATCAAATAGCGACAAACAACCAGTAAATACACGTTATTTGTTTAGATGTACAGGAATTAAAACTAGCATTTAGAAACATCAGAACCATGCTCGATACAACAGAGAGAGAGCAATCTCTCAAGAGGACGCTCTGCTCTGGTCACACATGAGCTTTGAGGCTGAATGTTGATACCGTTGCTCTTCATGAAGTTCATTTCCAAGAGGAGAGTAACTTTCAACAACTTTGTGATGCCTACATCTTCGACTTTGAGCCAGAGATTGAAAGACACCTTTTTGAGTTGGTTTTATGATCAGGAATACAATTACTTAGAGGCTGGAAAACCTGCCAATGAATCACCCAGTCTGCATAATCTCCAAACGCCTCTCAATTCAAACCGAGTAGCATACGACAATCTTCAGTATTTGCATCCCCAACTCTTCAAGTAGATACTGCTGGAAAAGTCAAGCTTTAGAACAATAACGAACTGCACAACCTTAAATTCTGTATCTGCTGCTGGGAACAAGGCAAAATACCACAAGGTCTTCGCGAGGCAATCATCATCACCTTGTACATGAACAAGGGAGAAAGCCTGACTGCTCCAACTACTGGTGAATAATTTCAACTCTCAATTGCAGGGAAAATTTCTTGCAAAAATGTTCCTAAACAGGCTCCTTCCAGAGAACTAATGTGTGTTCAGAACCAACAGGAGGATCACTGATACATATTTGTTCTTTGGAAGCTCCAAAAGAAATGCAGGGAACAAAACGGGATACTGTTTAGAGATACTTGTAGATCTTACCAAAGTACTCGATACTGTGAGTAGGAAGAATCTGTAATCAATCATGGAACAAGTGAGATGACTCCCCAAATCCCCTAACATAGTCATCTACATGAGGATTGGTATGGTCAAGTCAGACATAAAAACGAATTCACAAAGCCCTTCCTCCTAGGGAACTGTGTGAAGCAGTGCTGCATCTTCAGGCCTACACTCTTCATCACCTTCACTATGATGCTCGCAGAAGTCACTGAAGATCTCGATGAAGAGGAGAGTCCCTTAATACGACACTGCACCAATAGCAGCCTGTTCAAACTGAGATGATAGCAGATCGTAGGTTACCTGTCCTTACCACCTGAGACTCCTTGAGAGTTTCCAGCAGGGGTCTGTTCTCAACATCGGCACCACTCTCGACATCCACTGGAGTAACAGGTATCAACACCGGCGTTCTCAAAGAGGTGGGGGTCACCAGTATCGAGGTCACGTTATTAAAGTTACAGCTGCAGTGGGTAGGATATGTTTCAAGAAAGGAGGATCATCGCCTACCTAACACTGTGCTGTGTATTGAACTCCCCATAGGTCACTGTGACAAAGGTTCACCAAAGAAAAAAAAAACAGTACAAGGACATCTCAAAGAAAATTCTTGGCGCTTGTCTCATTGATCATCGACAGTGGTCTACTATGGTCGCGAATTATGACGTTAGGCGACATCCCATCCACAAATTTGTGTCTTCCCTCGACAATGAATGTAGGGCTATCTTTGAGAATAAAACAAAGAAGGGCTATGGCACAGCAACAATCGAGCCCTGAACAAAACTTTCATAATAGATATTGCACCCGGATCTTCCCATTCCCTGTCAGCCTAGTCAGTCACCAAAGAACCTGCAGTCGTCGTAGACAGCTCCCTTCGTGTACTATAGTTCACGAAGTTAAGCAGCACGATAGTCTATAAGGGCCACAACTCAACATTTACTGTAAACAAAATCTGAAAAATATTTCCCCATGAAATATATTATGCATTAAATTATTAAAATAAGGCCTCAGGGAAGACTGTTGATTTGATGAAAGCTGGGAACCGTTGTCTTACAGAATCGCTCGACCTGCAATAAATAGCAGCAAAAGCTCCTTCGAATCTCTCCCTACAAATGAGAAACAATTGGTGCTACTACATGGATCCAAAAACATTTCAGAGTGTCAGAATGATCACCACTATAGTCGTTGATTTCGTAATCATGGTCGTGGTTATCCTCATTACCATCACCATCATAGTCGTTGTCGTTTTCACCACCACCACCACCAACAACAACAACAACAGTGGAAGCGCAATGGCCCAGTGGTTAGGGTAGCGGACTCGTATTCGTTAGAACGCAGTTTCGATTCCCAGACCGGGTATGGTGAGTGTTTAGTGAGCAAAATAGCCGAAGCTCCATGAGGCTCCCGCGGAGGGGGAGGACCCTGCTGTACACTTTCACCACAACTTTCTCTCGCTCTTTCTTCATACTTCTGCCACAAAGCATAGGAACCATAGTGTAACCCACTATGGTGTGATAAACTTTCAGACCCTAGTCTAAATTGCAAATCCTCTGTACCCCAGGATGATTCAGCTCTCTACCCGTTAAAAGCCACCGTTTACGGAATAAGGATAACGTAGCTTTCGCGCCCGTGCAACCGCCAGTCTATCGCGTGTGGTGGGTGGATCTCCAAGTTGCCACACGCATTCTTAGTAGCTTAGAGTAGGCTCGAATTAAGAGATTATTCTTTGTGGTTAATAGCGTGAGTCCTGATTAGGAGAAGAAGAAGAAGAAGAAGAAAAGAAGAAGAGAAGAAGAAGAAGAAGAAAAGAAGAAGAAGAAGAAGAAGAAGAAGAACAACAACAACAACAACAACATCATCGAAAGAGCCTTTACGTGTTCGTTTGACCTATTAGAAAAATTACCCTCAAATGTCTGCAATAAGAAAGGAACACATTTGACAAAGAAGTCTCTGATATACAGAGATATGGTTTGGTTACAGCTGGACCATAAGTGTACTCAAACAGTACATAACTGGGACAAATCAACAACCACAACAACAAACCTAACCAGCAATCAGTAAAGTTTCAATATTGTACCCTAAAACTGAATTAAATGGAAATCATAAATAGCTTGTTTTATTTATATTAAAATTCATTTAATTTGTTTTCCATCTTAATGTAAATTTGGCAGAAGCTTCACAGATGGAAAGCTTGTGTTTACATCGGAAACTTATTAAATAGCGTATAATTTCTGAATACTTAGTGTTAATTAAATATCGTGTACAAGATATATATATATACTTATATATTAAAAATAAATATGTATATATTGAATAATAAATAAAGAGACGGATTTTTTTTAGTTTTGTAAACTTACTATATAGCATAAGTCTGAGTCCACGACTCTATGGCAACTAGATTGCTTCGTATCGTCGTCAGCAACAATTGTCAGGGAGACATTTTGACGCTGCTTAATACAGAAGTAAATATTTCTCTCGCAGCCATTGGTCAAAACTAATTCGGTGTTATGGCAACTAGAATGTCACAATTAGCTGACTTCAGAGCATTTGTTACAGTTATTATTGTTGTTGTCTCCGGGTCAGCACCAATCCAGCAATTATATTATAAAAAGAGGCATATTAGCATAGACATCTTTCTTTCTATATACATTTGTCTACGTAAGCTGTATCGCAGTAGATTGGCTCATCGTTAGAGTGGCGGAGAGACGCAAAAATGGAAGAAAAGTAAAATGTTTCTAAAAGTTCTGAGTTCAAATCTCGCCGTAGTCAAACTTGTTTTTCGTCCTTATGGGGTCGTTAAAATAAAATTAAGTGGAATTATAATAGAAGACAAGATGATATGCTTTTATTTTTATTTAGGTAGTAGGTTCTGATTTCTTGGTGTCTGCACACAGACTTCCCAGCTGATGCGTCTCACACGGACACATAAACCTGTTTTAGGGTACTACTGTTGAAACTTTAGTGGTAGTTATTTAGGTTATTATTTACCCAGATTTGTTCTGACTGAGTTGAACTGTGATAAAATGTCCAGCCTAACCATCCAGTCTTTTTGTATACCAGGGACTACACTGTCAAATGTGTTTTGTTCCTCTTAAAACGGTAGAGTTTATTTGAGGAATTTTAGGTTGCTATATCTAGCAAGTCGAACCACTGCTACATCTAGCAGGTCTCTTTCAGTTTGGGTGGTGGTGTGGTGCTGCTGTTGTTGATGCATCATCATCATTTTTATGGATTGAATAGGACTGTTTGAGGCAGTGTTTTACAGTTGTACGCCATTCCTGGCCTTAACCCTTTTAGTTGCCTCACTGCGTTCATAAACGTGGTGTACCTGTTCAAAAAACCGGGAATACTTTTAATAGATTAAAATTTAACGAAAGGCAAATAGCCAAATGAAAGCGACTAAATAAAGTAGGGAACTTCTAAATGAACGATCCAATGAAGAAGCATGGTATGTATGCGGATTAAGTCTACTACCCAAGTAAGCCCCGACGTGATTTGAACTCAAAATGCAAAAGGTTTGAAAAGTATCGTAAAGTATGTATGACGTTCTTACAGTGCCACCAATTGGTATTTATTTTAGCGAGATTAACTTAAGCGGTAATTGAATATAGAGCATTGATAATTTCTTCTTAAAACGACGCAATAATTACATCTTGATTTTTAAGCAAATAAAATTATAATTTAAGGTATGTATTATTAAAAATAGATATTCCTGTACTTGTTCATCATAAACCTATGTGAGAATATCTCCGCAGCAATTAAAATGGCGCTGTCCAGGACGAACTGTTTAAGGACGACGGGGTTAATTCGTTCTGTAGATTTATTAAGTCGTATTAGTTCTCCCCAGAATTTATTGGAGACTAATAGTAAGTGCAATGTTTCTATCTATTCATAAGAATCCATATTTTTAACGCTCCTCTATTTCATTTTGTATTTTGTCCCTCATATCACTGACTCTGTTGGTAAGGTCAGAGCACCGTGTGTAGATTATAAACAACGAAGTTTATATAATTAATAATTTCTTAGCCCATAAATTGATCTTTCATCAAAGTGTAGTACCAGCGAAGGCATTAAATTGATATACTCTGTGTTTCCCCCAAACAAGTTTATAAATTATCTATTTGTCGTTTTAATTTTTCGCTATGAAATGTGGGTTGTGGTTTTATAAGAATAGGAAGAATAACAACAAAATTGTTGTGAGCATGAGCGTTGTATACAATGCATTGATTATATATAATTGAAGAAATAAAGGTAATACACAATGAAAACCCGGTTGGAGTAGTCGTAGACAACGACTTGAAATTTAGAAAGCGCTTGGCAGAGAAAATATAAGCAACATGTTGACTTGAATTATAAAGAGTTAATTTCATATTTTATATTCGTAAAATCATAGTAATCAAAAAGTTTATTTCAATAGATATTTCATAATTATAAGTGGTACACACTGCAAACAGCTAGTAAAATTTTTGTGCGTTATTGAAGAGTACTTAGGACAGTCTCATAGAGTGTGTAATAAACTCAACATTGGTGAGGGAGGTTGAAAGAAGATTGGACCATGCCTGGAAGATTAACGCAAAAATTCAAACTAAGGGAGAATTGATGTCAAGGCCTAAGGTTGCCCTATTGAAAAAATCTCATTTGTGAGTCTGGAAAAACCCTACGAGCACTAATGATCAGCCGTAGTTATTATTAGTCCTAAGTCAACTCTGAGTAAAACTGTGTCCAAAGGTATTCCAGCTGTGACCATGTTCTTTTTAGAGTAATCAAAGACTCACGTTATACGATGTCTTTTTACTTTCTTTTAGAAGGAAGAGTGTAATATGAAGGGTATTTGTTACTTTTAACAGATTGATGATTTATTTGTTTACATTTTGACTCATATAAGTCAGCAGTTCAACTAAACGTAATCTTCGACTAACAAAGACAACCCTCCCTTAAAAACCTCAAAAAACCCTTAATCTAGTCAAAAGATATCAGGTCAGCTGTAATGAGGCAATCATATAATAAAAGATATTTCATTTGTGCCCATACCAACTTTTTTTTTTTTTACCCTTTTCTGACAAAATACAAAATTATTCAATGTGTCCTTTTTGAAGATGTCAGGATGTGATAACCAGGGAGATTTGGTTGCTACTTCATGTAGGTCAAGTGGTTTTATAGCGAGGGTCCCTCATTGGTTTAAAATGAATGATTTTATTTTATATTTCAGTTGTGATGAGTCAAGCACTTATTATTTTCAAAACTGTGGTAGAATTAAAAAAATTTAAATTAGCTTATATAATATTATCTGTCATTTTTTGAGTTATAAGAGTCGTTTGAGATATTGAAAACAATGTTTGATTTTTCCAGAGTCCACCAAGTGTTTTAGTTTAGGCAATGATTCTCAAGTTGAGAAATACCAGCTTCTTTCACACCTGAAAAAAATTAGTGAATTACTTAAAGAGAAGAGGCAAAATAACTTCCATTCATCATCATCATTTAGTGTTTGTTTTCCATGCTGGCTCAAATAAGCAACATTGTTTTACAACCTAGCACACATCTAAAACCTCTTTTTCAGTGCAAATTATAATTACTTTATTATTTCATTTCATTATCTATCTATATAAACACAGTTCCATGCCATATGAATGCACCCCACAACATAGATTAGTAGTTAGCGGCTTCAGGATCAGGGCTAAATGGATGCCCAGAAGATGACCAACATGAAGAAGAAGGGTCTGGTAGCTTAAGGGTCCTGCAAATGGACAGAGATTTAGAGACGTATTACTTGAAGCGTTTGATGAAATAAAGGAGGATGTAACATCACATGATGTGGAAGATAACTGGAGGTTCCTATGAGACAACCTGTTGAGGGCTACTGACCAGATCTGTGAATGATGCAAAGTCCTCTCTTGACTCAAGATAACGTGGTGGTGGAACAATGTAGTTGACAGGGCCATTAGGGAAAAGAAACAGGCATGGAAAGACTGGAAGAATGGTGGTAGCAGGGAATTGTATCAGATTGCCAGAAAGGAAGCTAGGAGACAGGTTTACTTAGAAGCAGATAAGAAAAAATTTGCCAATGTTCTGCATCGTGAGGACCAAAGACCTGAAGTGTTTTGTGTTGCAAGACTGTGTGCGAGAGAGAATTATGATGTCATAGGAGAGAATTGTGTCTGCATGGATGGTGGCTGACTTGCATTTAATGAGGCTACAAAGAAAGAGACTTGGAGACACCACTGTGAAAGGTTGCTAAATGGGAGAAAGAGAGTCTGCCGAATGTCAACCCAACAGGGGAACCAGCTATCCAAATTGACAGTACCTTGTCGATAAAGCAATTAAGGGTATGAAGACAGGGAAAGCCCCCTGCCCATCAGGAATCACCACAGAGATGCTTAAAATATTTTGTGGTATCGGTTATAGTCTAGTCACCCATATAGTCAATCAGGTGATGCATGAAGGAGTCCTACCCAATGACTGGTGTAGCAGCACCATAGTCAACTGCTACAAAGTTAAAGGTGATGCATTAGATACAAATAATTATAGAGGTATCAAGTTGTTGGATCAGGTAATGAAACTCAAGGAGAGGGTCATCATCATCATCATTGTTTAACATCCTTTTTCCATGCTGGCATGGGTTGGATGGCTTGACTGGGGTCTGGCAAGCCAGGAGGCTGCACCAGGCTCCAGTCTGATCTGGCATAACCCAACTAATTAGGGAGAGAGTGAGTGTAGTGGGTGCTTTTTACATGCCACCGGCACAGGGGCCAGAGGAGGCTGGCAAATGGCCACGATTGGTTGGTGCTTGAATTAATCCTGCATTATTTCATAGCTTGGAGATTTTGGTGATGCCATTATTCATTTTAGAAGGACATTGTGGAGTAGGTGTGAGAGGCCTGACCTGGTTGGTTTGGACATAAAACAGGTAGGATATTTTTGGGCTGGATATAGCTGGTTTAAATGCTAGAGAATTAAAACCTGTTTCTTTTGCTTTCTTTCTTTCAGAACTGGTTCAGATACCATGTCTGTCTTTCACAGTAGTCAAAAAGAAGCCTATTTCAGAGCGGAAATATAAAACCCCATTAAAGTTTCTGCCCAAACACCCTTTCATGGAACCACATATAGAACATAACCCTGAAGAAATTACAAAACTTTTAAAAGAATATAAAGAGAATGAGGTTAGTAAGATGCTTTATTTTGTTGTTTAGCACCCAAGTCGTCTGTAGTTAAGCAGTCTTATGAGTAACAACATTTCAGCTGTGACTTACAGATTTTTTTTAACCCTTTAGCATTCAGATAATTTTGTCAAATATCATGCCTATTTTTGTTGTTTTCAATTAATCATGGATTATCTGGTAGCTTTGAGATTTTCATAATGTGATTGCTTTTTTGAAAAGGACATTGTAGGGTAGGTATGAGAAGCTGTATCTGGCTGGTTTGAATACTGAAGAGTTAAAGCATAAGGTGTATTTGTCACCCACGACTCTCAATGGGGAATTGGATTGGGGGCTCTATTCACCTTAAGTGGGCTTCTTTTCAGTTTCCATCTACCAAATCCACTCTCAAGGCTTTGGTCAGCCTGGGGGCTGCAATAGAAGACACTTGCTCAAGGTGCTACACTGGGATTCAACCCAAGACCACTTGCTTAAGAAGCAAGCTTCATAACCACACAGCTATGCCAGCACTTAAGGTGAATAGAGCCCCCAATCCAATTCCCCATTGAGAGTCGTGGGTGACAAATAGAGTACCAGGCAATATTTTGCAGTATTCAGTAACATTTAATAAGTACTATCTTTCCTGTGCTGTTACAAGAAATACCAGTCATCTATTGAGGTTGAGACAGTCAACTAAATTCCTTCCTACAAAACCTAAGATCTTGTTTATTAGAAATCAATATTGTGGTTTATATATTTTGGGTTCTGGCAATGTTCTAATTACTAATCTGAATAAACTGTCAGAAGTTGTGTATTCATTAAGGTGGATTCTTTGTAATAAGCAATGAGATATCTGTTCATCATTATCATTGTTTGAATGTTTAATTTTCCATGCTCGCATGGGTCAGACAAAATTTGTTGAGGTAGAGTTTCTGTGACCAGGTGCCTTTCCTGTTGCCAAGTAAGGCAATTATTTCCCCATAACCAGACTTGTTTTTCATGGAAAGCTGTAAATGGAGGACACCGCTTGCATGGCTGTGTGTGTGACACTAACTTAAAACTATCACATGGTGTCAAGGCAAAGGGACACTAACTCATGCACACTCACGCACATATACAAGGGGGTGCCGAGCAGTTCCTGGCTTTGGGTAAAAGAAAATACAGGAGGATCAGTTGATTATGGTTTTATACAACATATTCCCCTCTCAGATTCATACACTTATTGCAGTGGTCCTTCAGTTTTTCTAAGTCCTGTAAAAAAAAAACTTGGAAGGTTGGGCCTTCAACCAGACCTTTCATGATGCCCTTAAAACCAGGAACTTTTCAGCAGCCACTAATATATAACAGACTTTTTTCAGTTTCCATCTACCAAATCCACTCACAAAGCTTTGGTTAGACTGGACTATAACAGAAAATGCTTGCCCAAGTTTATGTAAGTGTAAAAACCATCTTACCGTAATAGGTGCAAGCGTTCTGAGTGATTAAGAATTATGCTTCTCAATCAAATGCTCTCAAGTTCAGCCTCACTCCATGGCACCTTCTACAGCTGTGGACCAACCAAAGTTTTGTGAGTAGATTTGGTAAATGGAAACGTAAAAAAACTCATTGTGTGTATATACATATATATGTAGGTATGTACATATATGTATATATGCATATGTATATTATTTATATTATTATTATATGATTGAACACCATGCATCCATTTCCAAGTAAGTTTTATCTTAATAATTCTGATGCGACTCTTTATAACTAACTTATCACTATCACCCCTCTCTTATTCTTCTTACTTCCTGTTTTCTCTCCCACCCCTCCCTAATTCTTCTCCTCCCCTTCACCATTCTCTTTCTTTCCCTCTCTCTCTCCCTCACTCTTGTTGCTCACACATGACCAGCGGCTATCTTTCTTTCTTCTCATTGCCTTACAAGAGACAACACACATTTTTGCCTGTCTCCTGTCAAAGCTCGTTTCTCCAGTGTTTACCACTTCACCTTGTTATGGCTCAACAGCCCTTACCGTTTGTTTTCACTGTTTTGTTCTTACTGTCCTATTTTTGTTACCACTTTAACCCTCTGCATATCCCAAATTTTATTTAATTTGCTTTGCAGGAACAACTGTTTTAATGAAGATGTGTCTTGTCCCAAGCATTCGAAATGCGGAGTAGATAAAACGGGACAACTGATGAAGGGGCTGTTCTTCATGTTGCCTGTCTCGTTTCTCTATTTGTTTCTTTTGTTGTTCGAAAAAAAGTTTGTTTTCCATGTTCTTGTTTTACCTGTTCTCATTTTTCATGTTCACGTTTTTTTGATGTCCTGTACCCAAATACGTACCCAAATGAAAGAGAATGGACTGTATGAGAATTTATTATTAATCATGACAGTTATTTCGACACTTCTTGCATCGATTCCTCTTAGGTGGGACACTCAACAACTGCTTCAGAAGCATCCAGTGGTGCAGATGTATCTTGTCGGGTGATAAATAAATACAACTTAAAACTATCACATTATTATCCATTATATATATGTGTGTATATATGTGTGCGTGTGTGTGTATATGTGTGCGCATGTGTGTGTGTATGTGTGTGTGTATATATATGTGTATGTGTGTGGATTTGGTAGATGGAGACACAAAGAAACTCATTGTGTGTGTTTTTGTTTTGACATCACATGATAGTTGTAAATGTCGTCACTGTCTTGCAAGCAGAATCATTTATTTCCAATATTTGCAAATACATGGCTAACCATGGGGGAAATATTACCTGGGTTGGTGACAGGAAGGGCATCCTGTTGTTGAAAAATCTGCCTCAATAAACTTCGTCTGACCCATGCAAGCATGAAAAGTGGGTGTTAATATGGTGGTGATGATCCTAACTCTTTTATGACCCTATTTATACAAACTATGTGTTTCAATTAATTTGAAGATATATTCAGTTATTTTGAAGGATTTAATAAAATAACTTTGTTCTTATTAAGTCAGTGGATTGGAACATAACTTAAAAAGTTCATAACTAATTACAACAGAATGTTATAGGCTGTGTGGTAAGTAGCTTGTTTACCAACCACATAGTTCCGGGTTCAGTCCCACTGTGTGGCACATTGGACAAGTGTCTTCTACTATAGCCTCGGGCCGACCAAAGCCTTGTGAGTGGATTTGGTAGCCCGTTGTATATATATATATGTGTGTTTGTGTGTCTGTGTTTGTCCCCCTAGCATTGCTTGACAACCGATGCTGGTGTGTTTATGTCCCCGTCACTTAGCTGTTCGGCAAAAGAGACCGATAGAATAAGTACTGGACTTACAAAGAATAAGTCCTGGGGTCGAGTTGCTCGATTAAAGGCGGTGCTCCAGCATGGTCGCAATCAAATGACTAAAACAAGTAAAACAGTGAGTAGAACCTGTGATGATTTCAGGTAGATATCAATCTAATATCAATTGAAAGGTTAAATCTTTCAATAGTCTAAACAGTTATTATCTGCTTGTGTTCAGTCTCTCACACAGTAAATAGAATTTTATTGATATGTTGTAATTGTTTAGTTTTGTTTTAATAACTACCCAACACAAATAATTAATAGTGTTCTTGATTTTTGTTTTTTAGCCTGTATCCTCAATGCCCAATCCTTACACAAAGCCATATAAGAGATGTGTTTTGTGTCAACATGATGTAAAACTAGACTACAAGGTAAGATATTGTTGAATAAACTACATATAGCACATGTATTTTACAGCCAGCATTGTAATATTCAGTATTTTACAGTATATGACAATACAGGCTGTAGATTATATGATGCATATGAAAAAATATACTGTAAGACATGTAAATTTTATGAACATTTTATGTATGACAGATGTGTAGTTGTGGTTAAAGCTTTATTAAAGATGGTACTATTGTATGATAGATGCAGGCATAGCGGTGCAGTAAGAAGTTTGCTTCAATCACACTATGTGGGATCTTTGGCAAATGTCTTCTACTATATCCTTGAGCTGGCAGAAACGTTAGCACACCGGACGAAATGCGTAGCCATATTTTCGTCTGCTGTTATGTTCTGAATTCAAATTCCGCCGAGGTTGACTTTGCCTTTCATCCTTTCGGGGTCAATAAATTAAGTACCAGTTATGCACTGGGGTCGATGTAATCGACTTAATCCCTTTGTCTGTCCTTGTTTGTTCCCTCTATGTTTAGCCCCTTGTGGGTAGTGAAGAAATATATATCCTTGAGCTAACCAAAGCCTTGTGACTGGTTTTAGTAGACAGAGAATGAAACAAACCTGTTGTGTATATATATGTATATATATCATCATCATTTAGTGTCAGCTTTCATTGCTGGCATAGGTTGGACGGTTTCACTGAAACTGGTAAGCCAGAGAGCTGTACCAAGTTCCAGTTTGATTTGGCATGGTCTCTATGGCTGGACGCCCTTCCTAATGCCAACCACTCCAAGAGTATAATAGGTTCTTTTTACATGCCACTGGCATGGGTGCTAGTTAGTTATGTGACACCAGCATTGGCCATGACTACTATTTTGTTTGGCTTGATGAGTCTTATCAAGCACAGCATATTACCAAAGGTAACTTGTCATCACTACATGAGGCCCAGCATTTGAAGATCATGCTTCACCACCTCATCCCATGTCTTCCTGGGTCTACCTCTTCCACAAGTGTATATATATATGCTCTTTGGAATGGTGAAGCTTTAAGCAGATAAAGCTATAAATAATAGCATGTAAATTGGGTTTAAAATCTCTTTAGATGGAAAAAGTTGAAGGCTGCCTGTGACAGCAATATATATATTTCTTTACTACCCACAAGGGGCTAAATATAGAGGGAACAAACAAGGACAGACAAATGGATTAAGTCGATTACATCGACCCCAGTGCGAAACTGGTACTTTATTTATCAACCCCGAAAGGATGAAAGGCAAAGTCTACCTCGGCAGAATTTGAACTCAGAACGTAACGTCAGACGAACTACCGCTAAGCATTTCGCCCGGCGCGCTAACGATTCTGCCAGCTCGCCGCCTTGACAGCAATATATATGTTTGCATATGTGTGTGTGTGTGTACACCTGCCTGCAAGTATGTTTGTGTGTGTGTGTGTTGACTTTGTTTAATAGTTGTAAACAAGTATCACCATCATACCAGCAGTTTCCTTCATTTCCAATCTTTTGTGAAAACATATCTAGTCATGGGGAAATATTACCTTATCTGGTAACAGCTGAAGGTTGGCAACAGGAAGGGCATCGAGCTGTAGAAAAAAATCTGCCTCAGCAAATTCTGTCTGACCCATGCAAGTATGGAAAGGTGGACATTAAATCATGATAATGATGACAGTTGTCCAGTTGAGTTTGAATCTTTATAAATATGTTACCCTTATGAGAAATTTACTGTTGAGAATAAAACTCTATATCTGAGAGATGTGCAGTTCACTGCATTTCTAGATGAGCTAGAAATGAGTGATGTGTAATTGTAATCATCATCATCACTATTTATATGGAGCTACATATACACATGATGCTTGGGTTTGCAGACTTACAGACAAGCTTATTATTATAATCTATATATATAAAACTCAACTTGTGTGTCTGTGTGTTTAACTTCCCGGCACATCTCCTCCTAGCCAACAAATCGTAGAACCACCAAAAATGGGTCACTTAAAGTTTAGGTGAATGAAAATTGAACTGCGCTATTTCTGTTCCGAAATTCATCTCGCAAGTGCAAAGATCGATAATGTGTTTGTTTAGGCCTTATCCTATGCATTGAATAGTGAACTTTACTCAGTCAGCTGTTTGACGTGAACTGGGTTCACCATGCGTGTTAGCATGTGTAAATTGCATGAAAAATAAAAAATCAAGATATAAAAACGAATCGCCGTAAACATTGTAGAAATTCGGCAAAGAAATGAATTTTCGGGATTGTAGCCTGGAGGATTTTTTCGTATTAATCGTTTGGACTTTGTGAACACATACCAATTGTTTTCATAACATTTTTAACGCTTTGAATTAAATGTGACCATTTTGTGTTGAGTCTGCAGTTTGAATCACTTTAACCAAATTTTAGCTGGTCGGATTTTTGATCATCACGATACATTGCCAGCGACTCCCCAAAACTTAATAATCGTAATCTATGCTGTTTGAAAGGGATTTGTATAAATTTTCATTAAAAGATACCCATCTCCCTGAAAGTTATGAGGTAAAAAAAAGTCAGATTGTGTGAATTTTCTGAAACTCCTCTCTCCATCCCCTTGCAAAAATTCTTTCCCATAAATCCCTATATACTCTGAAGCCACAACATCTAAGTGGTATTTGTAGAAAATTTTGTTAAAAAGTATCCATTTTTCTGGATGTAGTAATGCTCTTTTATTTATACGATTTTTTCATTTCATGTTTATTTCATTCTTTGTTTGTAATGTTCTCTTTCTCTCTCACACACACACTGTAAATTGAAATCTCTATATTACTTTGAGGGAAAGTAAAACTTGACAAACTGCTTCTCCCTCTGTTGTTGGACTACTGTGATGTTTATTTAAAAAAGAGATTTTATGACTGATAAAATAATGAAAGCAATATTTACTAAGCAACTGGGCACTATTATACAAAGAAATAAACGTAAAATATTAAAATTATTAGAAATGGGAATCAAATGTGAAAATATTATCAAGGAGCCAGCAGAAAGACTGCCCAGAGGGTGGTTTTTCTGCTAGTATATATATATATATATATATATAGATATAATAGGTGCAGGAGTGGCTGTGTGGTAAGTAGCTTGCTTACCAACCACATGATTTTTAGTTCAATCCCACTGTGCGGCACCTTGGGCAAGTATCTTCCACCATAGCCTCAGGCCGACTAAAGCTTGTGAGTGGATACCATATATGGAAGCTGTTGTGTGTGTGTATAACATATATATATATATATATATATATATATATGTGTGTGTGTGTGTGTGTGCCCCCCACCCCATCATTGCTTGACAACTGGTGTTGGTGTGCTTACGTCCCCGTAACTTAGCAGTTTGGCAAAAGAGACCAATACAGTAAGTATTAGGCTTACAAAGATTAAGTCCTAGGGTCGATTTTTTTCGACTAAAGGCAGTGTTCCAGCATGGCCACAGTCAAATGACTGAAACAAAAGAATATATATAGCCTCGTAGAAGTTTAGGTTGGCTAGTGCTTGGGATTCAGCAGTGTTCTATGATTCTTTAATTAACTTTGGACCATATATTGACAGTTCTATCGTGTTGTGGTCTGAATGAGTTGATGGTGATATTTTTATGTTGTGGATAAGGTCCATATTGCTTGTGAAGCAGAGATCCAGGATGTTGTTATTCCTGGTTGGGGAAAGTATGGTCTGCTCCATGAACATCATTTTCATGAGATTCTGCTTGATTGCATTCTGTTCGTCTCAGCCCTGAGGTTATGACACCTTCGGGCCATTTAATGTTAGGGAAGTTGAAGTCACCCATCAGAAGTACATTAAGGCATTGGTCTAGGTTTGTGAGTACTTCTTTTATCTTTGTAAGTTGGCTGCTCTGGCAACGATCATGCTTAGATGGTGCTCTTAGCGCTCCACTTGTATGGATGCCAGTCATCGAATTTGATTTCGATATATATATATATTTGTGTGTGTGTTTCTGTGTTTGTACCCCCACCATCGCTTGACTGGTGTGTCTATGTCCCTGTAATTTAGCTGTCTGCAGAAGAAACCGGTAGAATAAGTTTTAGGGTCAATTTCTTTGACTAAAATCCTTCAAGGTGGTAATCTAGCATGGCCACAGTCAAATGACTAGAACAAGTAAAAGAATAAAAGAATTATCTGGAAACAGGTGAGATTTTTCAAAAAAGAAAGGGTTTCAACAAAAATTCTGTTCAACCCAGGTGAGCATGGAAAAGTGGATGTAAAAATGATGATGATATATATGTGTTACTGTCCCCTTTGATTCTGTGTAATAGTTGTAAACGAGTGCCAGCATTGGTACTTGATCTGTTAGAAATAGCAGTCAAATCTCCCTTAAGTCATACCTTACATGTCATCTTAAAAAGAAAAAAGGGACATGTTAAATAACATAGTTCTGGTTACGTTGCAGATACCAGTGGAATTGAGTACCATTCTCAGAAAATAAGGAGGGGTTGTGATGTATATTTGCCATTTAAATATGGCTAACCCCTAAGGGTGGATGCTACTGTAGTTTGTAGCCCCAGGAGGACACCTCCTCCAACTGGCTATAGACACACTTTCTGTGCCCTATCAGTATTTGCAAAGGGAAGCCATCCTTCCCGTCTTCAACTTATGATACACATGGACTCGAGTTTCAGAGTATTGACCCGTCATCGGCGTGTGACAATCATAGTTGTCGATGAGAAGTAAGGCTCCCTTCACAAATACATATACTTTTTCCAGTATCAATTGACATTGATATTGAAAAAGTGAAATCAAACAATGATAAATCTCAGAGCGAGTTATAAACAGTAGCAGCAACACATCATGACGTATATTTGCCATTTAAATATGGCTAACCCCTAAGGGTGGATGCTACTGTAGTTTGTAGCCCCAGGAGGACACCTCCTCCAACTGGCTATAGACACACTTTCTGTGCCCTATCAGTGTTTGCAAAGGGAAGCCATCCTTCCCGTCTTTAACTTATGATACACACGGACTCGAGTTTCTGAGCATTGACCTGTCATCGGCGTGTGACAATCACAGTTGTCGGATGGGTTGGTACCGGGGAAAAGGCAGCTGCCAAGAAACTTTGGTCCAAGCCATGCCAACATGGTTTAGAAAAAGAAACAAAACACATGTAAAAACATTGATGGTGATTATTTTGTCTCTCTGTATTAATGTGTAATATATTGTCTCTGCATGTGTTACTTGTATTGTTTCTCATACACATATTTTATTACATATCTATTGTCTCTTTATTAAATATGTATTATATTTTCTCTGTATGTACTACAGATGTATTATATTGCCTCTGTGTATTATATATATATTAGAGCCTGTTTCTTTCTCTGTATTATGTTTATATTGTATTATCTTTGTGTGTATTACATAAGTATTGCCTCTCTTTGTGTATTACACATGTATTATATTATCTCTCTTATGTATTATATTGTGATATGTTAAAGACAGCTATAGAGTATAGCTCACCAATTTCTGGTTATATTTTCAGAATGTGCAGTTATTAAGTCAGTTTGTTTCACCATTCACTGGCCAGCTGTTCAACCGATCAATAACTGGTCTTTGTATACCGATGCAAAAGAAAGTTTCCAGGCTTGTTAAAACTTCCAGAAGGCTTGGTAAGTCACAATGCATTTACCACCTTTTTTTTTATATCTCTTTGTATATCTGAAGGCGGCAAGCTGGCAGAATTGTTAGCACACTGGGAAAAATGCTTACTGGCATTTCATCCATCTTTACGTTCTGAGTTTAAATTCTGCCATAGTCAACCTTGTCTTTCATTCTTTTGGGCTCGATGAAATAAGTACCAGTTGAGCACTGGGGTCAGTGTAATTGAGTTGTCCCCTTTCCAGAACTTGCTGGCCTTGTGCCAAAATGTGAAACCAGTATCTAACATGACATATGTAAAGGATAGAGATAGCAGTGATGATGATATCATCCTCATTTAATGTCCATATTCCAAGCCGATATGGGTTGGACAGTTTGACAGGATCCAAGGACTGCATTGTGCCCTAGTCTTTGATTTGGCATAGTGTCTACTGCTGGATGTCCTTCCTAATACCAACTACTTTACGATGTGTACAGGGTGGTTTTTTTATTTTATTTTTTGTTACTACAGGCACTAGTGAAATTGTCATGCAGCTTGCAAGTCTACAACCCCTGGCGGGTTGGGTTTTTTATGAATTTTTTTCAAAGTACCTGGGACTACATTATCCAATTATCCTTTCAAGGTGGTATCCTTTCATTATCCTTTCAAGGTGGTAAGGTGTAATTTGAGAGAGATTTGGTTGCTACTTCTAGACTAGAAGCTTCCTTGTTGGCTCACATAACAGAGATTGTACATAATGGTGGTAGAAAGTAGAATTTGTCCTGCTGCCTTATACTAACTTACACAACCACAATATTGATTATCTGCAATATATGCTGTGACAGTCAGGGAAAGGTGTAATGCATTTTGCAACTATCAGTCAAATTGTTGTTGAGCACCCTGTTAGTGCTTATTGAGCAGGCCTACAGTCAAAGTTGTTCCAGCTGTGTCCATTCTTGTTTCTGTCTAACTACACATGCTGTTGGCAATTTCTTTTCCTTTGGACATTTTCCTTTCTCCTTTCCGATGAAGGGCTATGCTCAGCATGTCAAACTCTCTCTTTTCACAGAGCCTCAAGCTAATACATTTCTTCTGCACATCCTCTTATTGTCTGTTAATTTTATTCATTTATTTGAATATATATATTATATTTGAATATATAATATATATATATATATATATATACTCTTTTACTTGTTTCAGTCATTTGACTGTGGCCATGCTGGAGCACCGCCTTTAATCGAGCAACTCGACCCCGGGACTTATTCTTTTGTAAGCCCAGTACTTATTCTATCGGTCTCTTTTGCCGAACCGCTAAGTAACAGGGACATAAACACACCAGCATCGGTTGTCAAGCAATGCTAGGGGGACAAACACAGACACACACACACACGCATATATATATATATATATATACACATATATACGACGGGATTCTTTCAGTTTCCGTCTACCAAATCCACTCACAAGGCTTTGGTCGGCCCGAGGCTATAGTAGAAGACACTTGCCCAAGGTGCCACGCAGTGGGACTTAACCTGGAACCATGTGGTTGGTAAACAAGCTACTTACCACACAGCCACTCCTGTGCCTGTAATAATAATATAATATATAAATATATGCATATATACATACATATATGTACATACCTACATCTATATGTATATATACATGCATATATGGGTACAGCACATCAAAAAAACGTTGAACACAATGAGAAACGAAAACATAAAAACAAAAACATAGAAACAAACTTTTTTTTGAACAACAGAAAAAAAACAAAGAGAAATGAGACATACAACATAAAGAATATTCCCCTTCTTCAGTTGTCCCTGTTTCATCTACTCCATGTTTCGAAGGCAAGCACAACGTGGAGTAGATAAAACAGGGACAACTGAAGAAGGGGAATATTCTTTATGTTGTATGTCTCATTTCTCTTTGTTTTTTTTCTGTTGTTCAAAAAAAAGTTTGTTTCTATGTTTTTGTTTTTATGTTTTCGTTTCTCATTGTGTTCAACGTTTTTCTGATGTGCTGTACCCATATATGCATGTATATATACTTATATATTATTTATATTATTATATGATCGAATGCTACACATCCTTTTCCAAGTATATATATATATATATATATATATGTTTTTTTTGTGTGTGTTTGTATCTCCATGTCTTGACATCACATGATGGTTGTAAATGAGTGTCCCTGTCAAACAAGCAGTGTTATTTATTATCACTATTTAACATCTGCCTTCCATGCTGAATGGGTGTAAAAAAACGTCCGGTGATGAGGAAATATTACCTTGCTTGGAAACAGGTAGGGCAACAGGAATTGCACCTGGCCATAAAAAAAATCATCTGCTTACAAGAATTCCACTCTATCTAGAACATCAGCATTTTGGGATGTGTTTCCAGCTGACAAAGTAATCATAACCACATTGATGTCACCAATCTTGGCCTGCATAGATTGTGGGGCACGGCCCAATATTAAATCTATCTGTCTGTACACAAATATATAATTCATTTGTTTTACCATGTCTGTATATATATGTAATATATATATATATTATATATATATATATATATATATATACATACACACATGCCCATGACATGCTTCTTTCACTTTTTATTTATCTACTGGTGGGAACTTAACCACACAGCTATGACTGTGCCTACTCTTTCAGAACACGCTGTAATTTAGTTGTTATACTTGTATGTTGAGTTTGGCGTTTAGTGGTTGCTGTTTATCCCCAACTCAACATTGACCCAAATCATTTTGGCTGTGACCTGTTTTTCAGCTGTAGTGTATCTAAGATGACATTAAATAATGTGCTTTCCTTTGTTTTTCAAGATATTAGGATATGACTTGAGGGAAATTCCTTGCAGTTTATGTGACCACTTAGAGCAGTGTCGGACCCCTTTCATTCCTATTTTACTCAGGTGTACACTCCTAGCTATGCTATGTTTAAAAAAAAAATCATATATTTTTATAATCAAATATTATTGGGAATTATATTAAAATATTGTTAGAATATTTTGTGTATTGCAGAAGTTTAACAAATTTATTGCAGATAAATTTTAACAAAACGGACCCTGGTTAAGAACCACATTTTAGATTATTTGTTTTGTTGTATATATATTATAGATATGTAAGGGTTGTGTGTGTGTGTGTGTGTATATATATATATATATATTATAGACTACCAGTGCCGGTGGCACGTAAGAGAACCATCCGAACGTGGCCGTTGCCAGCGCCGCCCCGACTGGCCTCGTGCCAGTGGCACGTAAAAAGCACCATCCGTTCGTGGCCATTGCCAGCCTCGCCTGGCCCCCATGCCGGTGGCACGTAAAAAGCACCATCCGATCGTGGCCGTTTGCCAGCCTCGTCTGGCACCTGTGCCGGTGGCATGTAAAAAGCACCCACTACACTCACGGAGTGGTTGGCATTAGGAAGGGCATCCAGCCGTAGAAACATTGCTAGATCAGACTGGGCCTGGTGCTGCCTTCTGGCTTCCCAGACTCCAGTTCAACCGTCCAACCCATGCTAGCATGGAAAGCGGACGCTAAATGATGATGATGATATATATATATTATAGACTATATAAATTATATATATATATATATATATTATAGACAATGTAAATTTGTGATTGGTTGTATGCATGAGTGCACAAGCTGAATAAGTTTGAGATAGTTCTAAATGGGAGAGTGGAGAGCCTGGTCTCTGCAAGTTGAAGCACATGGTGGGACTGAATCATATTATTTACATGTCTAGACAAGCCCTGACTTTAGGTACTTTCCTGTGTTGGTGTGTGATTTTGAGTGATTTGGATTTGTCTTGATTTTACGCTTTTGCCAGGGCTCAGCAGGGAAAAATTTATTCATTCTACCCTGGCAGGCAATTGAACCCCAGTGTCATATGTAACAGGCAGAGTTACTTAACACTATAACTACATTCAGTAAAACTACAAGAGGATGTGACTAGTTATAAAGCAAATATTCATTATTGATAAGTTTAAAATTATATTAACCTTTTAGCATTCAAATTACTGTCACATATAATGCTACAATGATGTGATTATTTATTTTTAGAATGACATTGTAGGATAGGTTTGGGAGGTCAGATCCGGCTAGTTTGAACATACAAGTGGAATATTTGGGTTGGATATTACTGGTTTAAATGCTAAAAAATAAATGATTTTTTAAAGTCAGTTTTCAATCTTACAACTTAGTTTGTTATATTGTTGGTTTTTACAGCATTTTTCTCAAGCTAGCATGGGGTTGATGAATACTTATTGGGCCATTGTTTTACAACTGAGTACTTTTCTTGTCACTAATACTTACCTGTTTTTCAAGTAATGCTTTTATTTTGCTCCTCTTGTCTTCAAAAGCATACAGCTAGATGATATCATTTTTTGCTCAGCAATTTGATGCATGGGTGTGGAATGTAAACATTTACAGATACATGTATATTCACACATACACATGGATTTCTATCTGTTTCTGCTCACATGACACTAGTAAGGCTACAGTAGGAGACACCTGTCCAAAATGCTCTGGAGAATATGTGGTAACCAAGTGAATATCCTATTTATGCATTATTTACATTAAAAAAAAAATATTTATCTTCACTTTCGTTGTTTGATTAGATTAGTATATACAGCATCACATTCCTATGCATTTCATCTATAAAGCTCAGCTCACAGTCAGATCAAATTACTTCTGCTCAAATCTTTGTCGTCAGTTCCTCTCATTCTCACTTACCACTTGCAAACGAGCACAGTTGTCTTCTCTTTTATGCAACAATCATTTTTATCAGCATACTTGCAATTGAGCCTTTTTTGTACCTTGTCTATTCAATGGATCATGCTCAGATTAATAGCTTCTAGGGTTCTGTGGTATATGTTATCTTCATCACTATTTGATGTCAGTTTTCCATGTTGGTATGGATATCAGTTCCTTGCTATCATTTTTCTTTATTCTGATTCAAATGTTTAAGTTTTGTATTCACTAACAAAGAAAAGAATATGTTATGTTTATCTTGGTTTTAATTAAAACCAATTTTGGACAGTTTCACACCTCCCCTATTAACTGCAATATTTATTTCTTTTGTAGGTTTAATGCCCTTTATGTTTAAAGATCGGCGCTATGTGGAAGATCCTAAACTCTTTGATCCACTTCGACCAAAGAAGTACAACTCTTAGTCGGAATTTCTTAATGTAACATAGACAGAATAAAGTTATTGGTTTGTATTTGTAAAAATATTTGAACTTGTAATCTTATTTATGTTGAAAAATATTAACAGCAAGTAAAAAAAAAAAAAAAATTCCTATTGTTTTGCTCTACATTGCAACTGTTGTGAACGCTGTAATTTAACCCCTGAAAGAGATGTCAATTCTACTGCCTAAAACTCTTACAAAATTAGTAATCAGGATTTAAGCCTTAAGTTTCTAGACTGCACAAAGACCAGACAATGCTATTCATATGAAATATTCACTTAAAGGTTTTCTTTTTAGAAAACCAATGCTAAGTTAAAAATATATATTCTTTTCTTTTGCAAAATATACAACTATTTTGAATGTTGTGGGTTGAATCTGGAGAGCATAACTCTCAGTAGACCAACTTGAGCAGATATTGTCAAGGCTTATTAGTTTGGTTCCTACAGTTGATAATTTGTGTTATATAGCTTTTTGTTATGAAACTGTCTAGATTAGTTTAGGCTATTACAAAAGATAAAGGAATAGGGGGGGAAAATTGCTTTGAAAGATAAATTCCAATTTAACAAGCAAATCTCTGAAAATGTCTTGTGATGGTTAGCTGAAATAAAAATTAATTATACAAATTAAAGTACTGATTATTCCATTATAGAATATTTTATTTTACCAAAATATATTTAGGCAACCTGCAGTTAAGATACAGTGTGTGTAAATAGATATACACATTGTTTTTAAAGTGTGAGAAAAGATTTAAAGCAAAAATAACGAGGCATAAAAGTGTGATGAAACCAATCAAATTTATTATTCCATGTTGCCCTTTCAATGTCTGAAAACTTGCTAAAGAATAATACAATTGCAAAAGCAAGTATTTTTTTTTAAGGTCAGTTGATAATTTCAAGGTAATTTGAAGAAAAAAAAAATAGAGAGAAAATATATTAAATAAGTGCTTGCAATGAAATTTTTAAAAATAGACATTTTTAAAATAAAATAACAAGCACTTTGCAGAAGCTTCTATCTGTGATTAAAGGATATGACTTAAATAAACTCAAGTTTAAATTCTAAAACAAGGGTGACAAACCTATATTTCTCTGCAATTTCTTGTGACTACTTGGAATATAATTAAGATTAAAATTTTTTAAAATACACTGTTATACTTAAAAAAAAAATTGTCTAAAAATACAAAAGCAAGTAATTATTAAAACAAAAAACCATTGCCCCCCTTTCTGTTCTAACTTGATGATACATTTACACAAGGTTAACAACCTATTTGGAATAGGATGAGGAGCTGGCCTTTTAAATAATGAGTTAACTAAACTGCAGAAGGGAGAATGCAAGCATAATTAACACTTAAATTTTTTAAAAATTGTTTTTAGGGAAAACTAATCAACTTTCCATTAGCTGTTCCAATATTAACTTTGTGGTCAGGTTATATATATAATAAAATTCTACATGTAACAACAATCTTAATAAATATGAAATATAAAATATTTAGTAGTGACTTTTCAGGGTTTTTTTTCTTCCTTTAAAGTTGATATAATTAACTTTGTATATAATAATTAGTCCTTAGATCACCATAAGCAGAGTTAATTTGATTTATTCAGTTGGGGCGAGAAAAAAAATAAAAAGAGCAATAGAGATCATTCAAACACAACATTCACACAAAATGGTGATTAAGGACACAAACAGAATTTTCAACTAAACATTCTGAATCAAACCCGTCTCAAATGAAACCATCTGGGATGAATTCTTTACACAAATTCTTTCAGTTTCACTGCCATCTCTGTAGAGCCAAATGAAACCTGGCTGGATGAATTCTTTCAGTTTTTCTGTCTTTCCCTCTCCCCCCATAATCTCAGCTAAGTGTACAAACTTCTGCATTCTTAATTTGTTTCCAAGTTTTGGGAAAAATAAAACCAAAAACAAAAAGAAACCCCACACCCCACAAAAATCACCAACCCAAATTCACATTCTGGCTTAACTTACACCATTATAGTTATATATTAATTAGCATGTAATTAAATGTTAGTTATTAAAAATCAATAATAAAAAAAAACAGTACAAGTGTGTAGGCCAAATTTTTGAAAATTGTATAAATACAAATCAATAATTAACAGTAAAACAAGAACTGACTCTTATTTCATGATCTCGGTAGTTGTCAACCAGTTATACTAAACAATGTTTAGTAATGAAACTAGTTAATCCCTGCATTAAAAAAAAAAAAATCTAATGAAATTTCTGCACTTGTTAAAAATAACAGTAATCTTTTAGATCATGCTATCAATTAGAATTAATATTTTAACTTATGAAAATAACTATTAATAAACCAGATTAAGAATGCATGCTTTGAAAAATTTGATTATTTCAGTGACTAAATCAGTATTGATTGAAAGCAGCCATGAAATGTCCAAATAACTAATTAATCCATAGGAGTATGCATTTTCTTGCAGTTCTCTCTTTCTCTCTATTATATAAAATTTAATCAAACAGATTTTTTTTTAAAGAAACTGATTTTTGGATATTTCTAACAGGAATAAATAAGCAATGATTATGTTTGTAGTTTGAAATTTATGAAATCTATTTTACTATTTTTGTACAAAATATACAATGCTTGAAAATAAGCCAAGTGTTTCTTGGAAATCTTATGAAATAGCACTCTAAAATCTGATTGAAATCCAAGGTAGTTTTTTTTTTCTTTTTTTTTTTTAATTTTAGTTTTTCCAAGTTGTATAACAACTTATTGGAAAAGATGTACAGCTGACAGAAAAATATGTGTATAGTGCTCCATAATGAAACAGCCTTGTTGTGTTTGTGCCGAATAAAATGAATCAGTGTTGAAAATGGTATAAAGTATGATCATAGCAGTGCAGAAATATCTGTATCAACACTGACAATAATCTGTGTTATTTAAATAACAGAAAATATTCAGAAGATGAGAGGACTTACTCAACACAAACCTTCTCTTTGGGACAATATGTGAGCTGCGTGTGTGTGTGTTTTATAATAAACATTAAAATGTTGATAAGCCAGTCTTAGCAAATCAATGAAAGAGATATCCTTGAAATTAGTTATTAGCAGATATCAAAACTAGGTAGAGGAAGGAGTGCAGAAGGTAAGCCAGTTTACCCAGCTGCACAATAGACAAAATAGCAAGTTAGAAAAATAACTCGGCCATGTGATCGGTTATATTCTTTATCAAAAGAAATATTAGAGGGAGAGAAGGTGGAGGAAATCCCGACAAGATTAAAGAGAAGGGTACTTTTTCTTTTTTTTTGTCCTTTTTATTGTTTTATGAAAGTTAATATAGGAATAAATTCTAAAATATTTTGATAGAAATTTTTTTAAGTTGAAGAGAAATTAGAAATGAAATGGTAGCCTGGACAAAATTATGTTGATTGAAATAAGTTTATTTCAATTTTTAAACACTTTCATTATATAAACATGCATCCTCTGCCTCAAGTAGCGAGACAGCAGAATGGAAAAGGGAAGGAAAAGCAATGAGGATTTAAAAAAAAAAAATATAAATAAAATAAAATATTCCCCCTAAATACACTCTTTCAGGTCTTGGAAGCAGTGATAGTCATGTGTGTACTTCATTGTAGCAGATCCAAGCACTTGTGCTCACATATTTACATAATTATTGCAGTGAATTATACATGTTTATTATAGATGGTTTCATATATTAGAGCTATGGAAAAGACTGGTTAGGATAGGTAGGGATATGGAGAGAAAAGGGGAAGCAGAAAAGAAAAAAAAAATTCAAGAAAGATTCTGAAATGATCAAGACCTAGACAAAGTTTATTTAATACATATTCTAAATTTTTTTTTTTTTGCCCCCAATATGTTTTTTTTTTAACTGGAAAGAAGAGTGAGAATAGCAGATAATGCCAACTCGTTTATGCTCCTGTGTGTGAGTGTGCATTTACACTCAGCTGCTTATGTAAATACACATATTTGTGCAGTGATATTCTTATCAGGAACATATAATTAAGAATGTCTGCAAGAGTGTAAAAGCACACATGGTCACTAGAAATTAATTTTTTTTCTTTTCTTTTTTCCTTTTACCTTAAATTTGGATTTCAAGTTAGCACAAGTGGGAGTTTTGGAGAGGAGAAACAGTCACAGAAATTCAATTATTCAAAAAGACATCAAAATCTGAGTCAGGTCTGACAGAACTACACCTCAAACCAGTCGTAGCCGATTAGAAGCGTGGATTTTGTTTATTCCTGTTAACATGGCTTGGGCCATATCAATGGCAAAACAATACAAATATCACAGGCCAACTTTACAAAAGCTCACAGCAAGTCTAAAAGATTCTGGTGTCAGTTCAAGTAATCTATGTACAATCCGTTGTCCATCTTTATATTGCCTTTGCTGCTTAAAAAGGCCTTATTTTTTTTCTTTTTCAAATGTTTCCTCATGAATCGCTACAAAGTTTTCTAGCAAAGCAAGAACGTCTTCCAGGAAATAAATAAAGACCACAAAACTGTATTCTGAATAGTTATGCCAAGAATTTTTTTTTTATATGTTAGTGTGGTGGAGGCTCTCTATCAGAAGCTTTTGTAGCTTCTAAATGCTTGAGCATATACCTCTTAGCTGAACTTGTACTGACAAGAGGTTCTCTCAAACCAGTTGATCTGGACTGAGCCTGAGATGTGGCACTCCCCCCAACCATATTACCCACCCCTTGTCCCCCTGTATTTAACCCTCGCCCAATGTTGCTCCCCTGACCAGAAAGCAATACTAAATTGGCTTGTGTAAGTGAAGAACTCTGAGAAGTTGCAGAGATCGGACTTGTCCCTGATGCACTACGGGAAGCAGAATTAGAAGAAGCTGACATCTGTTTGATCACTGTGATATTTTGAGTACCACCACCTGCAATATTGCTGCTTCCACAACTGGCCCCACTACTAGTAGCCCCACTGCTGCTGCAGCTACCAGCACTTCCATTTCCTCCACTACTACAATTCGAGTTGCCACTGCTACCACTACCTTTCGGTTGATTGTGCAGAGAACTCTCTAGTGGTCTTTGACGGGTAGCTTTACTTTTCACTGTGGATTTCTGCAGACTAGTATCGTTGCTGCTACTACTGCTGCTGCTCTCACCACTAACAGTACCGCCACTGGAATTGTCACTGCCACTCCTGCCGCCACTGCTACTGCCACTTCCACCCCCAATATTAGGTGCCTTTTCTTGAGGGTTCACCCCACTGCCAATCTCCAATTGTATCATTTTTTCTAAGAATAATGGTTGTAGCTCGTCATCTAATGTTGATAGAAGAACTTCTTGAACGAACAAACTATGGTCCATTTCTAAAATGCTCTGATCTCCTTCTGACAATGCAAACTCCATACATCTGCAGATAAATTGGAGAAAAAAAAGAGAAAAAAAAAAGAACAAAAAAATGTAATTACTAAATATTCACTTTGTCAAGTACAATAAAACAAATATTGCTAAAAATCAAAATGCAACAAATCACTGGATTTGAAATAAATTTTAAGTCACATACATCATAGTGATTATTGAGTTAAGGTAAGTAATGAGTGAAATTATAAATCTATCAAAGATATAGGAACTCATAAGATTGTGAATGGAGTTATGACGGCCTTGTAGTCACATAGTTGATTTCCACCTCCAATCTATCTAGTGCATTTATGCTGCAATACTGGACCTCATGAAGGTTGGAGAAAGAAGCCCTACACAGGAATTCAATGATTTTCATCAGTATAGCAATTTAGGGTTTGGAGTTATATTTTATTCATAGTAAAATGCCTTCAAAGGGCTAAACAGATATTCGTAATGAACAATTTTGATATAAAACATCTATAAATACTATGATGCTTCTCATCTCGTGGCATGTTTGTTGAATTAAAAAAAAAAAATGACGGCTTAGTCAGAGAATTAGGGCAGCACCTAATATTTATATGGCCTTTGAGACTGGCAGTGGAAGGTAAAGAAGGAACTATAATAGTTCCTGTATTGCAGCGGGGGGCAAAGCATCAAGATATTGAGTTATATTCTACCTGAAGAGCTGATCAGAATGAAGACCATTTAATGTACCCAAAGGCCAGATGGTGGTGTTAAACTAAGTAATGAATTAGCTCTACCTGAGCATTGGGGCTCACTGAGGCAACGTGTCTGATGCCAATGGCACATGAAGAGCTCTTTTTGAGTGTTGGACTTTACGGAGGTAATGACAGACCTTTGGCATTATGTTGTGCTTGAGAAGAAGACCATTTGAACCAAGTAAAATTGCAGTTGTGACAGAAATTGGTGTCATGCAAATGGCACGTAAAAGCACCCATTACACTCTTGTAGTTGTGGGTGTCTGGAATGGCATCCAGCCATAGAAACCATGCCAAATCAGACTGGAGTCTAGTGCAGCCTTCCAACTGGTCAAACTGTCCAACTTAAGCCAGTATGGACAATGGACACTAAATGATGACAATGATGTGATAAGAATAGGTACAGTTTGATGGGCTTTCATAGTTTCCATCTATCCAATTTCACTCATAGGTTTGGACTGACCCAAGGCTATTCATCATGAACGATACTGGGTATGATTCCATTGTATGGGATTGAACCCAGAATCAAGTGAGTGTAAAGTGAACTTGACCTAACAGTATTTAGGTGATAAGTTTTAGTTAGTAAATAATGTTTACTGCAGAACATTAGGTTTGCTAATTAATGCTCAGCACAATGAAGTTGGGATGCTTAAAGTATTTTGAATTGTAAAGCAATGTTAGTATGAACCAGCATATCATTGAATAAATAAATGAAATAAAAAACACAAAGGAGCAAGGAAGCGTCATTCAAAAAAGTTGTTGAATGAAGAATATAAGTGGACTAATGTGAAGTGAAGAAGCAATTAAGGTTCACTAAGGTGAGTAAACAAATTAAGAAAATAAAGGCAAGAAATGAATCCTGTTATTTACTTGTTTGGTTAATCAGGTCATTTATAAAGATGCCCCCCACCCAATGACTGGTATACCAGTGTTACTGAAGGGCAAATGAGATGCACAGGAGAGAAACAAATACAAAAGCCTCAAACAGATGAACCAAGTTTTGAAAGTATTAGCGAATTGGATAAGATGGTATTCTAGTTTATACTAGGATGTGAAATGAAATGCTTCATATTATGAGACAATTGCCAGGAAAGATTAAACCACACATGAAAATAAAAACAATGGTAGGGTAGGTAGTTAATCAAGTGTAAAGTATGTCTACCAGGGTTCTGCCCTAAACTTATTTCTTACAGTTCAAGACTGAATATTTATGTTTTATATTCCACATCTCATTGTAAAATCTGCTGAAGAATAGCAGAAAAAGTTCAGAAACTTAAAGGTCAACATGAAAAATAAAGTGGTAGCCATTATGAGAGAGCACAAGATGGAAGTTGACAATGTGACTATAGTGCAAACAATGAATACACAAAACATGGCTGTAGGGTTTCACACAGAATCAAGACTTCAGGTGTGTTCCTTAAATCTAGTTGATAGTTTCTGTTAGGAAGCTCTAATTAGTGATAGCAGAAGTATTTATAAAATAGAAAGAAGTTGAGAGAGAGAGTGTCCAAGCAATGAAGGATTTTTCTCTGCACATAAAGTAAACTGCAAGAAGCAGGTGTAAAGAATATGATGGTGGATGATTATGAGGCATATACACAGACAATGAGATCTGTAGAAGCTAAGAAAATTGAAGCAATGAGGTGTCAGCTAAATATGTAATGCAAAAGTTAGGAGTGTATGTAAGAGAACTAAGAAAGCTGCTTAAACACTAAAAGTGTCTGCCAAGATGTGACTCTGCAAGCATGGTGACGTAACGTGCACTGATTGTGGAGATTATGTGTAGCAGAAGTCAAAGACAGTATAGGGGAAAATGTAAATAGCTATGTATATATTTGCAACACTGATAGTATTGTTTTCAATTTGATAGAAAATTTCCCAGACAAGTTTTTGTTTAAACTTTACAGCGTTTAATGTATATGTTACATGCATAATATTGCTTTTATGTGAATAACATCCACCATCATACTCCTTACACCTGCTTCTTGAATTAAATAATGAGAAATGTAACAAACAAATACGGAATGAAAATATGTGTGTAGTCAGCCTCTACAAATAGACAGCTATAACAACATAAAAATGCAAAATTACAACAGAAAGTGGGGATAGACAAGGTCAGGGACAGCACTACTTCACAAATACCTTGAACTACAGCCAACTCCATGAAACACTACCAAAAAGAAAGAGTATAGCAGGGGAAGGACAGGAAAAGTAAAATGCCTAACTCATCAATCAGTAAAAAGTAAGTGATAAATTTATAAGTTACAGAGATTAATTATAACCCAACAAGATATTTTAAAATGTAATGACAAATCATCTTATGTCCATTTTTTCTATGCTTGCATGGATTTGACTATATAACGATAAACAAGACTTGACAAACTATTATAGTAGATTTAGAAAGAGATGGGAAACTAAGAAATAAAAAAGACAAAAGAAAAATGTAAAAACATACACCCTCAGGAACTAAAAAAAAAACTGACTAACTGACTTTAAACAGGTAGAATGTAACAGAGTATAAGTAATTAGATCACAAATGTATTTAAAATGTGCTATCTGAAGGAGAAAAAAAATGAACATAAGAATGTATGCTTGAAATGGTCAAAACCACCAGCACAATGTGCTCTAGTGCTTCAAATCTCTTGCTAAGCAGAGTTGATGAAAAGAGATTCTGATTAATTATTTGATACGCTTTGTTTTCTAATTGGAACTGATGACCAACTAGGGAGTTACATACCAAAAGATGATAATGGAAAGTAAAAACTGGAGATGTACATGCTGAAGCTTAAAAAAAAAAAAAGCATGTAAAGGCAGAAGCAATTTTTTTTTAACTGACTGGTGCAATACTGAAGTCTTCAGAATGAGAACGTTTAGGTTATAAATACTAAGGGCAATGCACCTATAAATTATCCAGCGTAGTCAAGACAAGAATATTAGTTAATATCATTTGTATGTTTAAAATACATAACTCATCTGCCATTTACATTTTCTCACTGATTATCATTTTTAAATGGTGAAATATTATATAATAAATCAGAAATATTTCTTAGTGTATCTTCTGGATTCTTATTCTTCTTACTCATGTTATTCCATTATTTCAGTTACAGATGAAATTAAAAATTTGTTATAAATCAAATTTTTGTTTAAAAAAAAAATCCAGTACATTTTAAAGAGCAGTGCATTTATTGCAGTTTACAATCATTTATAATGTATACCGAGATGAATAATTAGTTAAATTGATCCTAGTTAATACCAAGGACATACTTCAGAAACCATAGGAATGAAAGCAACATAGATCTCACAAAGAACTAAACACAGATGAAACTAATCCCTGAAAGCCTGCTATACTACCATTTAAGCCACTTCACAAACCTCTGCTCCTATACAATGGATATTGAGCAAATATTATTTATTCAAAAGTAGAACTGACACCAGAGATATATTTTTACTTAGTTTTTACAAAGCTGTGGATAACCACCATTATGTTGCTCTCCCTATGCTGATAACACATCCAAATGATTTAGGGGTCAATATCACAAAAACCTAGAAGTCATGACTATGTTACCTACAATGTGATATGTGAAAACGATCCAAACTTTTCTACTTAAAATGGAAGTGATGCTTTTAAAAAACAAACCAACAAAAACCTCTAAAAGTAACTGACATCAGTTTTGAATAAATTATGGGGTGATTAACAAAGAAAAATGTTTGAAAATATCCAAACCTGGGTAATAAAAATTGTGAATTGCTATTTGAAGTATTGGAGCTAGATGCACTTGGTGGTTCTGTGGAACTGTTTGGTGTAGTGGTAGTAGTAGTGACAGCTGGGGGCTTGGGAATTTCAGCTTGTCTTCTAGGTAATCGTTCTAATTGTTGTCTGAAAAGAAAAAGAATTGATATTTCAAGATTAAAAAGAAGACAGTGGTTGAGTTTTAAAATTTGTATACAAGCAGAAAATAAAATGAAATTAACAAAAAGCGAAAATAGCAATTATTATTTAACAGCCATTTGACATTTCCTCTTTTTTTTTTTTCCTCTAAAGAGATAAATAACAATTCCATCCTTTATGAACTTATAGCTATTTAAGGAGATTTGAAAATAATTATGAAATTCATTCTTAACTATCAGCTTTACTGTACCAACATAATTTGATTGAATTATTTAAAATTTATTAACCAAATTTTCTGTTTAATCTAAAATTATTTACACTTTTCTGAACTTATATTTAATATCAAAGTATAGAATAATTGGAAATCTGGCATTTATCATGTTAATTATATTTGTTGCTTTCTAAGACTATGATTTTCTTAGAATCATGTTATTAATAATAAAATCTTGTTATTCTCAAATGAATAAAAAGAGAAATATTTCTTCTTAGATTGTTTATTGTAATATGCTTTGATGGCCATAAAATCCAAAGCAAGCAAAAATAAAGCAATTTGAAATATTTTAATGACTGTGTTAATATTAAAATAGTAAATTATTTGTAGATGGGGAAAAAAATTCTTAAAAAAACAAACAAAAAAGTGACCCAGGGGAACATAAAATAAAATAAAAAATATATATAAAATTCAATATTTTTTCAAGTTATTAAAAATAAATCTTAACTCCCGAAAGCCAAGCAAGCAACAGAAAGAACAAAGAAAACAAAATTTAAAAGACAAAGCAGAAAGAAAAAAAAATCAGAGAGGGAAGATGAAACTAAATAGAAAGAAACAACAGATTTGAAATAATGTTCCATTAATGGCATTCCAACAAAAGACATAAACCCTACATGCCGTGTTTAAGGTTTTCATTTGTACTGTTATGATGTGCTTTCCATTAGACACAATAATATATATTGGTAACTTCATGTTTTCAACAAATGATTAATTTGAAACATTTTAGACAAAACACTATGGGATAAAATGAATCAAGAATTGCAGGTCCTAATGTTATTTCATTTGTTCACACTTATCTAAGGAATATCATCTTTTCATTCCATTATTAAAAATTCTTTTTCATACTATTAAAATATTTCATAACTACAAACAATAGTATCTGAAATGTACGTAATATTAGATTGTACTTGAGAAAAGATAGAGACAATAGTTAAAAATTCTTTATAATGCTAGTCTAACCTAACACAAATATAGATGCCATGAATGCCAGCAGCTCGTGTTGAGATTAGTAGATCATGCAAACAAGAATTCCAAAATAAGAAGTTGTTAGAAACACAGATCCAATTTAGCAGAAAAAGCCAAAACATGCGGCAAAAATTAGCAAGTACATATCCAGAAAATTAACATAATACAGTAAAAATACATGCCTTTAAGGAGAAAATTGTTGGGTGTGCGTGCGTGTTTTTATTTGATTGCAAGAAACTTCCCTATTTTAAAGAATTTATTTAACTTTACACTTGTTTTTATGTTGGATATTAGTTAACATTAGAATAATGAATTGAAGGAGAATTCCATTAATTTTAATGTAAAACAATTAACATAAATGGCACTACTATAATGATTAGCAAACTTTTCCCAGAAGAATATAAGCTTCTGAAATAAGAATGGTAATCAAAAATAACAAATATTGGTATAAGGATGTCTGTTCTACTTTAAAGTCACTTAACTGCATAATTATTGGGAATAAATTACTTGTCTTTAAATTCACTCTGCATAAGAAAATAGAATAAATGAATAAATAAAAGCAGGCAGTCTTTATACTTAAACTAGTAGTATGCCCAACTTCACTTGTAGTATGGAAGACTAGCACACTTAGATCACACACAACCTTGCTTATGGTTTATTTCAGCTCTAGATACTAAGCAAAATAGGACCAGACCATAAACAAGACAGGTGATATATATAGATATATGCAAATTGGTTTCATTCATAGTTTGGATGCATCAGGGAGGATGTGGGAGCTCATGTAAAGATTTCAACACCTTCAACTAAGGCGTATCACTGATTACCCGTGGTCAGGTGCCAGCCAGGATTGAAACCGCGACCAAGATTGAAGTCCACCTGTCGACGACGCATTTACAGACTGCGTCGTAGTCATCACACCATCGATCCGACTGAAATTAGAACAACCATAAGAGGGTATATTAGGTCCCCTTTTATGTAGGTTTCATCTAATTTATTATTAGTAGCTCCTGTCCAACACTGGATGAAAGTCTCCTCCATATACAACAAATACTGATGCTGACTGAGCATGTTACTAACTAATTTCAAAAGGTTTTAACTGCCTATAAAAACATTATTACAAACTATTCTTAGATTTTACAAAAGAATATCTAAAACAAAACCCTAACAAAGTTAATGTCATTTAGTTCTATTGAAATTAACTAACCAAGTATAATAACAGAGATTCTACACATTGAATAAACTGGAAATCAAAATGAGAAAAAAAAAATTAAGAAATACATAAGAAATGAACCAGTTATAAGAGTGGTGGAAAAATTATATAACCACAAAACACCAGCAAGCAGCTACAAACATAAACAACACTTGCAAACTGCCATCTAAATATAGCTATTACTGCCTGTGTGTAGACAACCCTATCTAACATGAAATGATTGCAGTTTCCAAATTGCAATTCAACATGCTGTCAATTTGTTGGAGGAAATTCACATTCAATGATGATACATGTACTCTTAACATTTGCATTTTAATTATATATTGAAACAAGTTAAAAATACATAATCATGCTTTTCAAACAACAGAATATTAACAAAAAAAAAACCCCAAAAAAACTGCTAGTCTAAGTATTGGCTTTGATGTGAGATAATTCAAAGTTTATAACATCTAGAAGGTATATCCCTCTTCTAATTCTATAACATCTAAGATTCCAATGTAGGTTCAATGATGGAATACAAACCATATATCAATTGTCCAGCAAGAAATATGAGGTTTGCATTTCATCAGTGGATATATGTCTCATTTTCAATTCAAGATTTATAAATTATTTCTCCTTTGCTAATGCAAGGATAGCAACTATAAGAAACTATAACATTAGCAAGACTGAGGAATAAAGGAGAAACTTTATTTAAAACTAAGAAACAAAAATTAGGTTGAAAGAATTACGTAGAAAGAAGTGATACATGAAATAGTTACAGCTCTCATATATTTGAACTAGAAAACTAATATACCCTCTCTATCTTTCTAACACAATGAATGGCAGGTTTTCGACAATAACCACATTTAAGCAACATGGAATGGTCCTTGCATTTACTAAGGGGTTTTTCTGTCTGAGTTGGAAGAAAGACAATGGCTATACACGGGAGAGACAAATGGATGAAGACATAGCTGAGAATCAGCAATACTAAACTCAAAAGGTTTAATGAAAGTCGAGTTCCATTTGTAGCTTTGCTGGATAGCCACTAACTCATTGATGAGTTCATTCAACCTAGTACAAAGGTATTGTTGTCTTGTCACAGTATTAATTCACCCTCCACACACCAGGATAAGATTTCACTGAGGTATTGCTAAGTTTAGTTGCCAACAACCTTATCATGAACACAAACACACTCTTCCTCTCGCACATATATAGGTGCTTATGTAATATTAGGGTTCCCTGAGAAGAATAAGGGAAGTATGATGTTAATGAAACTAATAATTATCATTTCAAGTCACATGTCAAACAAGTCCAACTCTGCAATTATTTGTTATGAACTGTTATATATACATATATATCAATAAATATTAAAATACCATCATGAGTGGTAAGCGAATTATCAGCCGTAAAGGCAAATCAACAAAATATATCTCTTTTACTTGTTTCAGTCATTTGACTGCGGCCATGCTGGAGCACTACCTTTAGTCGAGCAAATCGACCCCCAGGACTTATTCTTTGGAAGCCTAGTACTTATTCTATCAGTCTCTTTTGCCAAACCGCTAAGTTATAGGGATGTAAACACACCAACATCAGTTGTCAAGCGATGTTGGGGGGACAAACACAGACACACATACATATATATATGACATGCTTCTTTCAGTTTCCATCTACCAAATCCACTGACAAGGCTTTGGTCGGCCCGAGGCTATAGTAGAAGACACTTGCCCAAAGTGCCATGCAGTGGGAATGAACCCGGAACCATGTGGTTGGTAAGCAAGCTACTTACCACACAGCCACTCCTGTACAATATTAGATATGTCCATATATATATACACAAGGGTACTACACATGAGTACCTATACTGCTAAAAAATACTTTGGTGGTACAGAAGTATTTTTGACTTCTATTTTTTAGCGATATAGGTACTCATGTAGTACTATTGTGTATATATATGTACATATCTAATATTGTATGTATGTATATATATATATATATAACAGTTGGGCCAATCTTTCTTTATATCTTATGGACCCATTGATTAGTATTCAGATACCAACATAATGGAAAACAACTAGGGAAAAATGAACCACCACATGGATGAATTTATGTGGAGTCAATTACACTGATAATTTTATAAACATTTGTGTTTACATCCAAAGATTTCTGTTGAACTTTCCTAGCTGAGTTTCATTTCTAAGATTTCCACCAATGACTCTCCAATGCGCCCCCACCCCACTAAAACGAAGTAGAATTAAACGGTCACTCAAAATGTTCATAGATTTACAAATTAAGATATTCAAAAGTCAATTCACTTATTTTCACATTGTAATCTATCCATCTAATTTATGTGGCAGTTTCAAATATGATAATGTTTTGTTCTAACTGTGCACATTTATACATTTCATAACTTTTAATAGGACTGTTGTTATTTATCTAAACTGCTTATTACACAATGAAAATACAAATGGCTGAGAGGATAGGGTACCAAACGACTAATTGAGAGGGTTAGTATTTCAAATCTTACCATCAGGAAAATAACCCTAAGTGGGGGACAGCTGCATGAATTTAGCTAAATCGGCTAGATGGTGAGGGTTTGAATGACATGCAGAATAAATAATTGAGCCATACACTTATCTATAATTATTGCCAATTATTACTTAATATATATCCTTATGTAGTGATGTACTGAAGGCATAGTGAAAAATTTCCAAATGAATTGAAATTTGTTGAACAATCACCGTTAGGTTATTGTTGTTTTTTTTTTCACTTCCTCCTACTAAGAATTGAAATTTTTTTACATATACCATACAGTATATCACCACCAAACTGATTCATAAAAAGTAATAACTAGTAATAATTGTATCTGACTCAATACTTACAACATTTCACTTTATTTTAATATATGCTAAAGGGTTAAGTTGCTTTATGAGGAAACGAATGCCAAGGGAGACAAATATTTCAGGAGATCATTTCAGTGTTTTTTAAATGTTAGTCAAGGTGCACAAATAAGTAAATAAGTTTGCATGGAAAGGTAGATTATACAACAAAAATATAACAAAATTATGAAAACAATTTTTTTGCAATGGAGAAGAAAAAATTTCTGGTGTAATAATTATTTCATCAAGGTGTTCAATCACCTACATGTCTGTTAGGGAGGTGCAGAAAAAATTCTGCTCATTAAATATTGAAAGTAAAATTTTTAATTCAAAGAAATATTTTAATGTCCATTAAATACCAATAGTCATAACTTTCCTTACAATTCCTTTATACAGAACAAAATCCACATACCCACATTTCTTGACCTGAATAATATTTTAAAGATTTTCCTCTACTCCACTCTTCCTTTTTTTTTTTTGAAGTCCAGAACTTAGTCTATTGGTCTTTTTGCCAAGCCCTTAGGTTATGGGAACATAAACTAATACCAGTTGTCAAGTGGTACAGGGACAGACACAAATATATGACAAGCTTCTTTCAGTTTCCGTCTACCAAGTCCATTCACATGGCTTTGATCTACCTGGTTCTATAGTAGAAAACACTTGTCCAAGTTGCCATGCAGTGGTATTGAACCTGAAACCATGATGTTGGGAAGTAAACTTCTAATCACACAGCCATACCTGTGCCTGGAATAAAATCTTTAAATCATAGGATTTGCAGATGTTCTTAGAGCAAGATTCTTCATTTGCCTAGAATACTAAAGGCCAACAAAGCATTACAGCTTAGTCCCACACACACTAGCATAGCTAGAGTGTGTGCTGCTCTTCTGTTTGCCGCTTCCAGACTCCACAAAAAAAAAAAAAAAAAAAAAAAAAAGGCTACAGCAGACTCAAAAGTGCTGCCTGGGGTTCCAATCTGAATGCCCTTCCTCATGCCAACCATTTTACAGTGTGAGCCGAGTGTTTTAACGTGTCACTGGCATGAGTACTTTGCTTGATTGATTTGATTAGGAAATGGTTAATTTTTCATCAACTAAACTATATGATGGAGCGATGAAACTGACCACAGCAGGAAAATATACAAGATCATCATCGTTCCTGTTCCATGCTGGTATGGACTGGACAAGATCTTTAATACTTACATTAAGGAGAATATTAAAATACTCTAAGATTTAATAAACATAACCCAATAAAGAATTTCAAAAAGATGTATTTTTTAACGGCTAAGATTGGCTCATAAGCTTGATTCCTATTGAATCACAAATATAAAACTTATTTTAATGAGTAAATACTACACCAACCCTCACACTAAGTACTTACTTAGTAGACTGCAATTGCATTTCTAACTGCTGCAACTGGGAGGATACACTTTGGGCAGCAGCAGCCCGACTTCGAACGCTGGACAGCTGAGATAATAACTCTGTATAAAAAAAGAAAAGAAACAAAGATGTAAGAATCATAAGGAAAAACAGAAACATAAAAATCATATGGACTTAAGAAACTAATAGTCTCTATTGCTTATTATTGACTAACACAAATAAGTGAGAGAAGCTTTGCTGAAGAGTAACAGATTTAAAAAATTAAAAGTTATACTTAACCTGAATAATGAATATATGCAAACATAATATAAGATTGCAAACTTTATAGTTTTTTTATTTTTAACAGTTTAGAATATTTAAATTAATTGGGGTGTTATTATGTATTGGACAATATTAGTAAGCACTACCAAAATATGGGAAACCTAACGACAGATAAAGCTGATGTTATAAACCTGTGTAACAACTAATTTGAATGCTAAGTGGCAAAGTTAAAGACAGGTAGAGGTTTATTTCAAACAATTCATTGGAACAAACACCAAAGGCTAAGAGAAACGGATGCATTTGCTTGATTTTTTTCCAACGTATTTTCAGTTTAATAAAAGATTTTTTTTTGTTTTAACGAAAAATAAAAAGATTAAGGAAAACTATTTAAGTTTTAAAATCATGTACTTTTGTTAAACACACACAAATAAACAATCTGTCACGTGGCTTACAAAGATAACCTGTGGGATAAAACTTTTTCATGGCAATAAAAAATTTATTGGTTTGTTATATTCTAAAATATGAAAGAGAAAAACAATGAAATAAAAAATGAAAAAATAAAACAACTAAATATTTGAATATGTCAACTAAAAAGAAATTTTGCAATAGTACATTGATTGAATGACTACAAAGCAATACTTCTTACTGTTAATTGCAAGGAACTGAAGATGTTATTAACAGCAAAAATGTGAAATCAAATATTAGAAAATTAGTATTCTAATAAAGCAGTGAACCCCACAAAACTTAAGTTTTGTACCAAAGTCGGATAAGATGTCCACAGCATAAATTGTTGTTTATTTAGCATTTGTGAGTTGTTTTGGTCCGTGTGTGTGTGTGAGAGTGAGTGTGTATACATATATATACATACACATACATACATATATACACATGTATATATTTTGGAATAAAGCCACATTTTAATAAAAAGAAAAAATTCTTATAATAAAGCAATTAGAATATTGAAAGAGAAAATATTGCAGGCATTGTTAAAGGATTTAAGTTTGAAAATCAATTTCAGTGTTACATGTATGTATTAAAAAAAAAATACAAAATATAAACTTGAAACAAGCAAACTAAGATGCTTCCTCAACAAAAATTGTGACAAAAACCTGAAGGAAAGATTACAGCAGCCCAAATTATTTGGATTATGGAATGAAACAATAATTCAGGATACAGTAGCACACCTAACTAGCAAGTAATGATACTTACATCTGTACATTAACATTAATGTAACCATGTAAAGCTACATTAAAGAAATCCTAATTTGGCAACACTGTTTCGAAGAAAAGGAGCAAAAAGAGATAGCAAAAAAACACCAAAAAGTCCATTTTAACCAGAGAAGACTTAATATTAGAACTACAAGAGCAACAACTACTTTTGACTGAGAAGGAAAAAAGGATAAAAAGAAACAAATAAATATGTTTAATAATAGATATAGAAGAATAGGTAAATATAGCAACCACAAGTAACTGACTTTATTCCAAGCATTTATGAGAGTTCTACACTGAGAAGGTCAAGTACTGTGTGCTAACGAAGGAAGGAAATTTAAGAAAATTTACCTGGAGAATATTCAAGGAAGACGTCCCAGAGGTCAGCTGCACACGAGATGGGAAGTTGTGGTCGATTACGATCTATGGAAGGCAGGCACACACCCAATGAAGAAAAACGAAATAGCGCATGATAGAATATCATTTGAGGTAGCCCGTTCCGATAATAAAGTTATTTTGTCAAATTAACTTCCAATAGTTGATTTGGGGGATATAGAGAGCAGCTATTATTTAGAAAACTGGTTTTCAAAAAGAAATGAATTTACACCAAAATTTATAAAGCCATTTAAAAAAAATCTTGCTTATGCCAGAACAGAAGACATCGTTTAAACAAACTTATTGCCACATTATAATAGTTTTCAATAAATCATTAACTCAAGACCAGTTTTCTATAATAAAGAGGGAGGGGTAAATTAAATTTTTTTAATTATAAATAAATGAAATATAAAATGCGAATGAATTTTGTTTTAAATTTAAAACAAAAATTCATATTTATCTCCATGCACTGAGTGGCATGGATAACCAACTATCAAAGTGCATTTTATTATTTTAGGTCAGGAGAAAAACAGTTGTAGATGAATGAAAGAAATTTATTAATTATAAAAGGATTTAATTTCATTAACCAGATCTCAGTATAGTTCAATTTTTACTTTAAAACCACACATACCATCTTCATTATCCTGGTTAAGGGACAGTTTGTTAAAGCTAGTGAGCTGATCATAAGAGTTTTCATTCAAACCCACTACTTTGGCAGACTAAGCTTAGCAGTTGAAGGAAAAGAAAAGGTAAGGTTGAAATCAGGAACCTTACTGCTGCCAGGTCAATGCTTCATCGCTGTATTTAATACAAGAACTTCATACATACAAATACCTACTTTAAACTGAGTACATGTTGACATATCAATCAATCTAAGCTATCATAGAATCCTTATTAAAAAATACTGATACTAAAACCAAGAAGAAATGAACATCAAGGAAAATCTAGAAATTGATATTTCTTTTAGAGATAACTGTGACTAAAAAAATTAGCTTTAGAAAAGTAATAATTTAAACAAATCTAGGTCATTAAATTGACAAGTTTTATAAGAAATTATAATTTTGATAACCATAACTTTTACATGGCTAATTTTTTTTTAAGGCATTGATTTTATAGATAATAAGTCAGTCACTTTGTTTATCTGTCTCTCTTGTTTCACTAATCTGTTTTTTAAAAAAACCCATTTCTGTTATCTCTGGCTCACTTTCGCTCTGCTCACAATCTGCCACAAATGAACAATTATTTCCTTTCACTCTTTCCTTCTCATATCACAAGCTCACCAAGGCTTATGGAATACTTGATACATCTAATTTTTAAATTACCTCCTTGACATATTGTTACAGGGGATATAATAATTATGATTAGATAGAGAATTTACTTGAAGTGTCATTCAAATGAATAGGTAACAACAGATTTAAAAAAAAAAAACAACAACAAAAATCCCTCATATAAAGAATAACTCCCAAGTTCAAGCTTTAATTTCTGCCAATAGTTCCAGCAATACTTAATACTAATTTTATGAAAAAATTGGCAAAGATCCTAAAATCTTAGCACAAAATCAGAGATAAGCATTATGAAAATTGGAGGTATATAGTCAATGTGATGTGGTTAGAACTTAAATTATAAAAACAGTCCTATATGTATACACCAGAATTTATGATTACAAATGAGCATTAAACTGAGATAAATAAACACACACACACACACACAAAGGCAGTTTCTAAGACTATGTAAACATCACCCCTCACACTTACTACAAAAATGAAATTCTTAAAACCTGTACAACTTTCCTAACCTTACTGTCAATCATCCTTAAGAGACTTTTCTAAAAATCATTAAGCTAATTTCCCACCAATTAAACTCTTCAAAAAAAGACCAAGTGGCTCTTGATTAATGCAAATTAAATTTAAGAGAGAGAATGAGAGAAAAAAACTATCTAGGAGTTAAAGAGTCTAGATGGAAGAGCAGTAAGATACAAAGCAAGAGTAAATGACTACGACTGAATGAATAAATGCAAAAGATTAGTCATTCGTTGGTAAATCAAGAATCTTGGAGAAAGTAATTAATTAACAGTAAGCTTGGTTTAGGTAGAAGTAAATGTTTTAGATAAGTGCAAAGAAATTTTTCTTTCAATTTTTATAAATTCTTTTAGGCTGGATGGGTTAGACAGTTTTGCATTTTGACATGAATTAGTGAAGTAAGCGGTCACTTGTTTTCAAAGCCAGCTCAACCCAACCATGAAGTAACGAAAAATAAGATGTGAATTAATGCAACTTGCTTAAATTTAAAGCAAGCTTTTTACCTAATGATCTGCACATCCAGAGTTCAAGCATTATTCAATAGTAACACTTAGATATACAATCCATGCCATGGTAAAATACATACAAGGAATTGATGATACATATTAAATTTATCAGACATCAAAATACTGATTGATAAGCACAGAAAATTTATGTAGAGCCATCTGTTAAGTTTTAAAAACTAAAAATTATTTCAAACAAGATTTCTTTCTATTATTATTGCTTGCTGTTGCTGTCACAAGTTGGATACAAATCTTAAAACCTTAGTCATAAAATATCTTGTGATTATCCATATTTTTGAACAAGATTTTTTTAAAAAAATGACTTAATTTATCTATCTGTGTGTATGTGTGAAAGAGAGAGAACATAAAAGCATTAGTCAATTTGGACCATTAGTTCTAATTTTCATTGAAAAAAAAAAAGGAAAGAGAAAGAGAGAGAGCTTGGTACCATATTCATTTGAAAAGCACAACTTTTTTCGATCCAGCTAGGAAGGAAATAAAATGATAATTTTATCTTTCCTCGTGTGAGAGACACTATACAAAACAAGTCAGTCTGATTTTAACTGGTTTAATATATATATTTTTAAGTCATTCAGCTCAACAATTATGTTCTGGGGAGCATAAGAACTACAATAATTTTATTGCTGAGAAGAAAAGTATGGTTGAGTGGTTAAAAAAGTTGCTTCCCAATTATGGGTTCAGTCCTACTGTACAGCACCTTGGGCAAGTGTTTTCTACTATAGCCCCAGTTTGACCAAAGACCTGTAAATAGATTTGGTAGATGGAATGAGAAATTATTATACATGCACATGTGTGTGCATGTCTTGAGATCATGTGATGGTGGTAAATGAGCATCACTGTCATACAAGCCATGCCACTCATTTCCATTCTTCCATGAAAAAATATTTAGCTATAGGGAAATATTAACTCGTTTAGAAACAGGTGGGCAACAGGAAGAGCATCCAGCTGTAGGAAAATCAACCTCAACAAATTCCATTTGACCCATAAGAGCATGAAAAAGTGGACATATGATGGTGAGGATTCTTTTTGTAGTTACATTAAAGTATATATGAAGGCAGTGAATAGGTAGTTTTTAAAAGCATTGGATTGAGTGCCTTGTGGTATTTGTTATGGCTCATGGCATTCTGGTGGTAACAGCTGACGACATTAATGCCAATCTATATTCGTTGTCTTTTCTATGGAGGACATCGTGGTGTGAGGAGAGGAGACGAGATAGCACAGGCAACTGCTTATCTTCCATAAAAATCTTGCAAAGACACCTTGGAGAGGAACTTCCCAGGTGTACACCTTATGGTTACACAAGATTCACAGAGGTCAAGGACATGATATATGGTGTTGAATACTTTTTAATAATGTTATGCAGTTCAATGCTTTTAACATTTGTAGTGAAACAAATGTAACTTATTAATTTTGAGGATATGTAAAAGTTATGTTGTTTTGTGTAGGTCAGAAAGATACTCAGCTTCCATACAAACCAGCTTGCAATTTTAATTAAATATTAACTTTTAGCTATCTTTATTATTGATTATCAGCTAAATACTATTTCATTACCTTTATTTTAGGCATTTCACAAAGCTTTCATGGATTACAAAATTGAACTGTTATCATGTATCATTCATACCAAAAGTGTAGAGGCCTACCATTCCAATATACCAAGATGTAACACTGATCTATGCAACAAACTGTTACTGGTTTTTAAAGCGGCATGTCTGCCTGTCATCAATTATGGAAAGTATTTGACAAGTGTAAGTCAATCTATTTACAAATTAATAAAAGAGAAATTCATTTATTCCAATACCTGGATTCTAATAGAACTGTTTTATTTGAACACAATCATAGTCTTAAGAAACACCATACAATCAATAACTCCAATGCCTGAAGATTGTTAAGATTTCTTTCTAAGGTATCTAATCATAGTAACCACTAATGAAACCACTTAATTGTTGTTTGACCTGCTAAAAATAGCAACGAAATCCTTTTGAAATCATATGCAACTGTCTTAAGATAAGGAGACATAGTGGCTATCCATTATCTTTCTTAAGTCATTGGACAATGGTCATGCTGGAGCACTGGCTTGAAGAGTTTAGTCGAATAATGAACCTCAGCACTTATTCTATTATCTCTTTTGCTGAACGGCTAAGTTATGGGAAGGTAAACAAACCAACACCAGTGGTCAAGCAGTGGGGATGGACAAACACAAAGACATGCACAAATACACACACACACACAATGGGTTTCCACAGTTTCCATCTACCAAATTCACTCTCAAGGCATTAGTTGGCCTGGAGTTATAGTAAGAGGCTTGCCCAAGGTGCCATGCAGTGGGATTGAACCAGAAATCATGCGGTTACAAAGTGAGCTTCTTAAACCACAGCCATGACTGCACCTAATGCAGTCTGGGAGTGGGGGAAAGATGGGACAGTCATTATTGAAACATATTTGATGATGACTAACCTGGAGCTAAGCAACAATGTGTTATTTTTGGTGAAATGACCTGTTGTCCCTAAAACATGAATTACTCTTCTGTGAGGTATCAAAAATTTCCGAAAACCAATTTGTCACTGAAATTAATTACCTCAATCAGTCTACTTTAAGTGTCCCTTCTACTGTCATTTTGTCTCCAACCCCATCTTTTGCTTTCAATATAACCCTCACTCTTACACTATTAGACCAACTGCTTCAATATAACTGAGACAACATACAGTGGTCTGGATCTTTCTCATTTCGCAGGCTAGTCTTACAATAAAAAAACTCAGTACACAGTAATATGAACTGCAAACAACTGAAGACAATGTTAATCTTGGGGACTCTTTAGTCTTATGTTCAGGATACATTTCTGGTGTTGACATTACAAAGACGAAACCAGCACACTTTGTAGAGTGGTTGGTATTAAGAAACAGCACCCAGCTGTAAAATTCAAGCCAAAATACAAGAGAGACATTTAGGAGGGCAGTAATTCCAAATAAGAATTGAACTGGGATAACTTGTCCAAAAATATACCTGTGTGGAAAGTTGATTTAAAATGAAGAGTTGTAAAATTCTTGATTCTGAGAGCTTACTAATTCTAATCTGTCAAAACAATTTTATGCCGTTTCTATATTTTACAGCCTTATTTTTATACTAACTGCAAAAAGTTAATTCTTCCATATCTACTTATTTTTACAAATGGATGTCTTAAGCAGTAACTAGCCAAAATGAAGTTAGTCAGGCATACTGAAGCAAGCTGACTATCTCACCACACATTGCTCAAACTATCAACTAGTATAAGTATGGGTACTAATATTCTGCACAAATACACACACAATACAATTTATATAAAACCACTGTTTAAATTTTTTAAAGTTTAACTTTTCTAGAATATTGTTAAACATTAAAGTTCTAACAATTAAAAATATTATCTTACAAAAATAAATCTTTATAACTATAAAAAAAAATTCAACAAAGACACAAAATAAAACAGGAGATATCACGAGGCTTTATCTTCTAGGGCTTTTACAATAAAAATCGATCAGGTTAGAAAGCTGAATTTCAGTCAAATATAATATATATCTTAAAATATAAGCATAATTATGTATGTATGTTAATATATGTGGCAATTAGTCTTAATAGAAACAAATTCACAGCTTACATAATCCTAAAACAAGAGACAACATTTGAAAGCAGCCAACTGAAGATTCAAATATATAAAATGCAGCTCATAATAGAATAGGTAAGCAAGTGGCAGAGGGTTTTGAAGCACATTGTATTCCTTTCTATGCACAGCGAAATAAGATATAATAAGCTCATAGCATTAGACCACAGTAAAAACTGAGAATCTCAAGAAATCTAGTGTCCTAGTAAATGAATATCTAACTAAAGAAAATTATCAGGTCAGAAATTTGTAGAAAATGTATTTATTTCAAGTAATGTGAGAAGATACACAGACACACAAAACACAGAGAGATTCAACTACAAACCAGACAAAAAAAAAAAAACAAAAAAACAACACCAAATGCAGATAGATCTAGAAAAACTAAGTTTTGTTCGAAACATGAACACTTGTTGCAACTTATGTTTATTAAGTGCTTATAAAAAATTTAATATGATGCAAGATTTGAAGATCAAATTAAGACTATTTACTTTCCATGAGTATTTAGTTTTAGTTATGCTTAAACATTAAAAATCAAATAACTAAAATTTAACAAAAAAATCTATAATTCCTTTTAAAAACCAATCAGAAAACTGGTGTCTTCTACATCAGCAAAAATCCCATTGCAGGAAAAATTGCACCAAAACATAATGTGGAAACTGTCATTAAAATCATTATTTAAAATGGTTCATTAAAAGTAAGTCAATTAACTCCTCTCCATCAAAATTTTGAATTACTATTTCACACTAATTAAGGAGAAAAAAAAAAGAGATGATAACAAAGCAATTTGTGATCTTGATAAATGAAAACCTTTAGTTAAGTACATTATACATGCTTGCACATTATCATTCAAATTATTGGGTTTAGCTATATAGAGCTGTGAAGTTGGCAGAGAAGTTGAACAAAAATAAATATTCTGGTATCAAAACTTACTTTATCATGGTCTTGAGATACATGAAAATGAGCACCAGTTCAAAACCATGTTCAATATCCATGTTTCTTTCACACAAGTCCTTATATTGCCATAAAATCATTTAAAGCCATTTTTCGAATTTATTTTTTAAAAGTAACACCAAAGAATATGAGTGTATGTGTACAGAGACACCATATAAAAATGCTAACCACGTAAAACAAATACAGCAGACAATGTCCAATTGTTTAGTGATGACATTCCTGTGATGGTATAAATGAAACTAATATATAAATCAAGTACCAACAATAACAAATAAATAAAAATTGGCAGCAGTGTTCAGAATAAGGAATATGATTTAGTGATAAGAGAATATTTCAGCTGATATGTAGCAACACATGAATTATATGTTAGTTTAATATTAAAATATCTATCTACTTCTAGCAGTAGTTTTACCTCCTAGCTGTTGAGGTAGTTAAATGTGAGAGCAGTCAAAATTTGAGGTATAATTGTTTAGTCTGTATTTGAACAGCATCGGATAATGTTGGAATGGAAAACCCACCTACAAAGCCCAGTTTAGTCCTTTATTTGAACAGTGTAGATGTTGGACAATGTTGGAATGGAAACCTACAAACAGTGAAACCAATCTATACGCAACACTGTTTCAAAAATACTGATGGTATGAATTTCAAAGAATTATGTATGAAGTATTAATTAAAAAAAAAAAAAAAAAGTATGGAAGAAAAATAATAAAGCATCCAAAGTTAAAAAGTGATCCTTCAAAATAATGAATCTCAAATGAGAAGTGATTTTTAAAATTTATACTTCAATTTTCTGTATGTTTTTTTTCTCACTTTTAACAGTACATTCTTATTAAACAGCAAAAAATGAATATCTTTTTTCATATCTGGGTCCAAAATTAGAGTGGGTCACATCGTTGTATGATAAAAAATATAACCATAGAAAGAATAACTGAAAATAAACTTGTAGCTACAGAATAAACATATACCTCAATATTATTTATCAGTTACTCAATAAAATAAATAATAAAATCTGAATCTACTCTAATGTAACTGTTGCCAACTTACACAGTATATCACCCAAATTATCTGAGTAATTTAAGTAAATTAATTGAATGCAAACACTTCTAGTTCATAACATTTATTATTGAAATTTATCTAATCCTGAATTTTTTACTTGGTCTTTTTTATTTTTGAAAACAAGATACCAATTATATTACTCTAGTGAAGAGAACTTAAATTATAAGGACTGCTAGTCAATATATAATGCTGTGTAGTATCAAGAAATAGTATCAATATAAGTTTGCTGTGGAAAAGTCTGAATGATATAGACTAATACAGACATGAAAAGAATATATTGCTAAATATTTCTATAAAATGTTCAAGTCATCTATTTGAGTATTTACTACGATTTTGATGCTTTATAGCACAAAAAAAAACCTAGTAAAAGATACTATATAGTAATATCAATAGCTTACATCCCTAAATATTGGGTCACCCCATAAATAATGCAGTTTTTTCAATTGCATGAACTAAAAGTCAGAGGGGGATGGGATAAACTACCTGCATCAACTTGCTATGAAGTCAGGTAGTAATTTTACCTTGCTCTTATTCTTAGTGCAAGTTTTGAAGAATGCAGTTCGATTTTAACAGTTATTTTTTCAAAGCTATAATGGAAGTGACAAAGGAGCATATTCGGCATATTTTGCTTTATGAGTTCAGTAAAGATGATAACAAAACAGAAAGTGAGAGAAACATTAATGCAGTATATGGGGATCGGATAATAAGCGTAAGCCAGTATCAACAATGGTTCCTGAAATTCCGAGCTGGAAACTACAACCTAGAAGATCTGTAGAGCTTGACGAGGACGTCCTGCAAATCCTGGTAGCACAAAATCCCATTGTAACTGTTGAGGAACTAGCAGAGAAGCTTGGATTTGGTCATTCAACCATTCATCAACACCTGTATGCCATTAGAAAAGTCAACAATTGGGTCAATGTGTTTCTCACAAACTTCCCAAGTCTAATCATGTGCAGAGAGTTAATGTGTGCTCTTCTTTGTTGTCATGTCTCACAAATGAACCTTTTTGGACCAAATAGTAACTGGTGATGAGAAACGGGTTCTCTATAAAACTGTCAAGTACCAAAGACAGTAGATAGGGAAAGGAGAAACACCAGCACCCTAGGCTAAAGGCCTTCACCCACGTAAGGTGTTATTATTTGTTTGGTGGGATATGAAAGGTTTAATCCACTTTGAACTTTTACACCCAAACCAAACAATAACAAAGGAGGTCTACTGCAAGCAGCTTGAGTGGCTTAAGTCAGCACTAGAAGAAAATAGACCATCTTTGGTTTTAAGACAAAAGGTATTCTTCCAGCAGGATAATGCTCAGCCACATACAGTGAGGATGACATTCCAAAGGCTAGAGTAGTTTGAATGGGAAATGATGCCCCACCCACCATATTCACTGGGCATTGTCCCATCTGATTATCATTTATTCTGCAATCTTCAAAATCATTTGGATGGAAAATATATGAATTCTGTAGATGAGGTCAGAACAGTGCTTGAGGAGTATTTTTTGTCATGGACAAGAAAATTTTGGAAGAGGGGCTTTGCAGGTCTACCAGATAGATGGAAAAGCATTGTAGAAAATGAAGGAGGGTATATTTTAGATTTAAAAGAAAAACTTAATTTTTTAACTTAAAAACTTAATAACAAAATCTTAATTTTGAAAAAACCAAATTTGTATAAAAAAAGCCACATTAGTTATGGGATGACCCAATATAAAGCTGCAAATCTAAGCTATTAAGTTTCTTTTTACATTAGAAATTCTAAATATCTGTTATTGTATAAAGCAGAATGGAAACATGGTTGATATAAAAGCCATAGGCATAAAAAAAATATACACAATCTATAAGAATTTCTCCTAAAACAATTCACAAAGAGTATAATGGAAAACAGACAATTTTAGTTAACTATATTAAGCTGCCACAGTGATATTTCCCCCTCTAAATTACAAGTCCTAATTTGGTAGATTTTATAAAAAAAAAAAGAGTAATTTAATCAATATCAAAATGCAAGAACATTTACTCTCTAAATGATTTGCATTCAAAGATTGCATTTATACAATGCCAGAGGAAGGAACAAAAAATACTGTAATTGTAGAGTAATATTAAGTTCATTTTGTATTTGTTTTGCAAGGTTCTTGAGGTGAAATCATATGCTGAAACAGCTATTGTTGTATTTTAGATGGTGGTCACAACCAGTGCATGTATTTTATTGGCAGAAATGACTTTTTTGAAGTACAACAAAGATTATTGTTCAGCAAATCAATTCACTGTGAGAAACAAGTGTGTATATGTTTACTTTATAAGAATGAACAGGAGGAAAAAATTGAGGAAGCAAGGTACAAAGAGTATTGTTTAAAGACGTCACCAGAAGTTAAACAGGCGGCATTGTTGAACAGGAGTGCTAGCTAGTGAATGAAACAGGAAGAAAGAAAGTTGAAGCATTGACAAATAGAACAAGTGTAAGCAGAATTGGACCAGCAATAGAATAAATGCTGCAGATTTAAATGAGAAGTTATATCATTCCGGAAAATTGTGGTACCACCTCGCTTTTGTCTTCTAGTAAAAAATTCTTAAAAAAAAAAAATCTTTTAATATTTTTATACAATATCTTTAGTCCAATTCTTTGTTTAAATCTAAAATTCAACCCAGTGTTTTTTTCAGCACATATAAATAAAATTGTAATATTTTTCAAGATACATAATTTTCTTCCAGTGTGCTTCTTATGTAAAATGGTTATATAAATCTTCTAAATTGATTTTAAGCTTAAAATTAATATGAAACAGAAGAGAAAACAAAAAATGAAGTCAAGGACACATAACCTATCAATAAAAGTTTACACATGTATAGAAGAAATTCTATTAGGATTCCATGGAGAAAAATAGTTAATATAGCAAGCACCAAGCCTGTGTGCAAAATCCACCTTAACTAGTATAATATAATATAATATAAGTTTCGTAAAGTTCTTAAGACTATAACAAACCTAACTATACCAATCCAAAAGAACTGGATATAAAGATACTAACTGAATTCCAACTTGCGAAATTAATGTATAAGTGGATGAATGTTTTGCAGACGTGTACTCTTAGCATAATTCTTAGGCTGAATCAATGTGCGTGTGTGTATGCATGTGTGTGTGTGTATATTATATATATATATATATATATATATATATTATATATATATATATATATATATATAATATATATGAGTAGGGAGAGAGAGCAAGAAGAGGAAGAATCAAACCAAGTAAGTGAACTGGTACTTTATCGACACCAAAATGAAAAAAAAGGATGAACTCAAAGCATAAAGGGATGTAACCAAAGAACACACGGTACTCTGTCTGAAGCTCTACTGATTTTCTTTCATCAAGAAAGTATTTAAAACGAAATGCTCAATAAACAACTGAAAGTATTGAAATATTGTTTTAAAAAAATCTTTTTTTTTCATTTGATTTGATTTAGAACAAGAAAACAAACAAACAATGAAATCAACACTAAAATTAAATAAAACCAAGAATAAACAAAACTAGAAACAATATAATTATAAAAACATTTTTTAAAAGTCTGAAAACAATGAATACAAATGTAAGGACAAAAAGAAAACAATGATTCCTAGAAATAGGTTTTAATATAGCAACAAATTTATCATGGCTACACAATAATAAGCTGATGTAATGTTAGTTGGTTGAATTTTACAGCCATATAGAGAGAAATGAGCAAGAGAGAGAAGTAAGAGAGCGAGTTACCATAAGAGGTGCAGGATGAGTGCACACACAAGGCTTGGGAGGTAAGCAATGAGTAAATGAACACCATACACAGTGAGAGAGAGTAAATGACATAGTAATAGGAAGAGTTGAACAAATGAGAAATGTGTCATATTTAAATTCAAGGTAATATTTTTTTCTTAAATTAGTATTCATTTCATCATTTTGCATAAGCACCAAGAAATTGTCGAATTATAATTATTGTGTATTTATATATATATAAATACACAATAATTATAATTATTGTCTGGCACCTGTGCTGGTGGCATGTAAAAAACACCCACTACACTCGCGGAGTGGTTGGCGTTAGGAAGGGCATCCAGCCGTAGAAACACTGCCAGATCTGACTGGGCCTGACGAAGCCTTCCAGCTTCACAGACCCCAGTTGACCCGTCCAACCCATGCTAGCATGGAAAGCGGACGCTAAATGATGATGATGATATATATATACATACACACTATTTCCAGATATTATCCATCATATGACAGGTAACACTCTAATCATAACATATGTATAATGAAATGTAGAAAATTTCAAAGATTAAATATTTAGAATGTGTGCAAAAATGGCCAGGTGGTAAAGAAGTTGGCTTTGCAATCACATGGTTTCAGGTTTGATCTTGTTCTGCAGAAGTTCTTTCTATTAAAGCATCATGATGACCTACGACAGAGTGAAATAGGGTAGAACAGAAACTGAAGCAATCTGTCACAGTTTTGTAGTAGACTTAATCTACTGCTCAACTTCATACAAATCATCAGGTCTTTGGGTGCCTTTGGCATTCAGACAAGGCCCACAGAATAAAGATAATCCAAGAGATCCTCACTTTCGACAGCTTCTTCAAATGTCATAGGCACCACCCCATCTCCCTTGACTAACTCATAAAAGGCACTGTGGTATATAGCTTCAACATAATCATAATCTTTATCATTCACATTTCTTATATGTGTCAAGTGGACAATAACAATGTTTTTTTTTCTTTGAGAATCAAAACACTTTTCTAACCTAAAGATCATTGATCTTTTGACTGGATAACTTATAAAGATAACTTGGACTTCATATAGTGACAATTAAGAAGTCTCTTTGTTGTTACTTGGCCTATTAGAAGTAGCAGCGAAATCTCACTCAAATTATATTGTATCATCAAAGTGGACTGTTTGAGCAACAAGTCATTCTACTGAGAAATACGAAAATATTTAGCACCATATTGGCTGTTGATTAAAAAGACCTATGATCAAAGATGCTCCACCAATAACCATAGCATTTTTTCAGGTTGTGGTTTAAGAAGTTTGCTTCACAATCAGATGGTTAGGGATTTGATCTTTTAGGTGTCTTCTACAATAGCCATAAGCTGATCCAAGTCTTTTAATTGAAATCAAGCAAACAGAAACCATGTGGAAAGTCATTAGATGGACTGTACCTGTTCTTAGGTGACATCTAACCCAAGTTAAACATTTGATCCGTTAGTGAATCCACTCAGTCGCAAGCATTCAGATCAGGTTTCCTGTCAGAGGAGGATAACGTGATGCATCTTCCTCTTGCAGCAATCTGAGGTGTAACATCCTCCCTCCATACAAAGAACACAGGTGTGCTCTTCTTCCTGCCTACAGCAATTAAAAACAATCTAGGATGACACTATCCAGTGTGTACAACCTTTTTAAGACAGTAGAATGGGATTCTAGTAGGTCAAGTAACTGCTTAAAAACACTCTCTGAAGAGAAAAAAAATATCAAATATTTTGGGAAGTACACTTCATCAGTCAGATGACCTGCTAAAAACATAAAACATTTCCTCTTATGGCACATCAACACATTTCTTTGTGTTGATGAACTGACTTGGGTCTTGCAAACACTGAACACTAACCAAACGTAGAAGTTACTTCCTTGTTTCATTCTTAGTAATGTAGCAACCAGAGGGTAGTTTTGGTTATGATAATCCTTCATTTTATAGATTCAAACTTGAAGTTGAAAGTCCTGATAAGTACAATCAACTACTGGGGCTCAGGATGTTTGACTTGAGCAAATCTATTATCTAGAGTGAGGGTTGTTAAACAGTATCCCATGGTCTCAGTGGAGAGAGGCAGAGATAGGGTTATTATAAGGAGTGATTAACAAGCAAAGGGGTACAGTGGAAAGTAAGGCTGATGACAAAAAGGTTTCACATAGGATCAATTAAAATCAGAGCAAAGATCAACTATATGACATTAGATAATTCCCCACCATTGATTCCTTACACTGGATTATGCCAAGAGATCTAGAATTCTATTTTTTAACTGGGATTATTGTGAAAGAAAAATAATTTTTGAGAGCCAACTAGTAAATACAAAATAACACCAATCTTCCACCCAGTTAATAATCATATACATTCATATTTTTTCTAATAACTATTACTCCATGCAAAGTTTCTAGTTAGTCTCCATAACTTCATATCTTTCAACAATACATGTGACATTTGATAATATCAGATATAGGATCACTTTTGCTGTTTTTAAATGTGGGCCTCAACAAAGCTAAATATAAAGTTTCAGGATGACAATTGTGGCACCAATCTTGTGGATTTGTGCTAAGAAAGATGCACCAAGATTCATAAAAAATGTAAACATTGACATTTTAGAATCTTTTCAAATATCACTTTTGATGTAATGGTAAAGATTATTATAATTATTGTTTATAACTGAATATAAGGAAATTAAACAATAGAACTGTTAGAATGTAACTTCTTGTTTCTTGGAGACTATATAGAATAGAGAGGACCTCTTTATCTTGCCTTGGACAAGGCAACTTCTCTAGCACTGGTGCTATAATAAAATGCACCCAGTACACTTTGTGAAAGGCATCTTGCTATAGAAACCATGCCAAAATGGCACATACAAATGAGGTGTAGCTCTCAGGCAGCAACTCTGGAAAAAAACTGAGAGACACCGATGATCTGTCCAACCCATGGCAACATGAAAAATGGAAATAAACTATCATTCTCTTTTTTGCCTTTTAATGACTGAGTATTATTCAATTATTCAATCACATCTGCTTCAACAATAAGCTTTCATATGATCAGAACTTTAGAAATTCTAGCTGATCACTAAAGCAAATCTCAAGAGTTCAACAACACAGATCAATTAAAATGGGTTCCTTTTTTCTTGTAAAGTTTGCAATTTATAGAGCTTAAATTTGACAGACCATTAATTTCATCTTTTGTGCATTTGTCAAATATTCAAAATTTTGCCTAAGTATTCCCCTGCTACATTATGTGGCTAAGTATTCTTTAACACCCAACAAGTAGAAATAAAGATTCTTAGTTCAAACTCAGTTTAGGACGCTATATAGAAAGGTACAGGCAGAGTTCGGTGGTTAAGAACTTTGCTTCACAACTAGTAGGTCCCATGTTCAGACTCACAGCATGGCACCTTGGCCAAATGTCTTCTACTATAACCTTAGGTTGACTAAAACCTTGTGAATGAATTTGGTAAATGGAAACTGATAGAAGCTCATCATTATGTGTGTGTGTGTGTGTGTGAGAGAGTGAGTGCATGTGTGTGGAAGAGAGTTAGTATCTCCTAGTTTTGACATAGCAAGATTGCTGTAAATAAGCAAACAAGTGCTACTGTCACACAAGAGATGGCCTTCATTTTCAAACATCTGTGTAAACATATATCCAGCCACAGGGAAATGTTACCTTTCTTGGTAACAGGTGAGGGTTGGCAACAGGAAGGGCACTTGGTCATAGAAAATCTGCCTCAACAAATTCTGCCCAACCCATGCAAGCATGGAAAAATAAATGTTAAAACAAAGATGATGGCGATGACAACAATATATATCACTTCTTGATGATCATGGTGAACAGATTGAAAGTTAGTGTAGTAGACAAAAATTTGAAAGATAAAAATACTGGTCAGAAAAATTTAAGTTGTCATAGTGATAACTCAACTCAGATACAGACAATTACTGGTTACCGCTGTAAAATACTATACATACATATATTTGTATACACACAGACAAATTTAATCTTTCGAAGAAAAGACAATACTGGTTTGACAAGCTTCAAAGTATTATACAAATTACTTATTTTTACCAGGGTTGGACATTATCTGCATTTCTAGGAAACCATTAAAAAAGTTGATTTTTTATCAAACTTGGTATTTCAAATACACTGAGAATAAGTTATTTTGCAAGACAGATAATGGTAAAGCTAAGAAGAGAGTAACTCCTAATAGATAATAGTATATATCAATTTCACAGCTGCATCACATTACCCACCTAGAAGGGTAATATCTTCGAATAACAGTGTCCTTCTCTCACAAAATATTTCCATTTCCAGCACTGACAACATGATAAAATGCATTTGCTGTCAAGGATAACCAGTATTCTCTATTAAAGTAAATGAAAACTGACACGGACCATAATGACCTGTCCAACACATAGCATAGAGCACTACTTAAATATAAAAACAAAACAAAAAACTCATGTTCAGACTTCACCGTAGACATTGTTCTGACTTTGGCCAAGGTACATTTTTTTTCAAGATCAGTCTAACTAAAAATGAGGATTAATTTTCCACACACATAGCTGAGTGTTATTCATGCTGAGAAGGGCATTCAAGTGTAAAAGAGAAACCTCAACAAATCTTTCTAATGTTTGCATTTAAAGAAATCTTTCTACTAAGAAAATGCATATTTTACTCTCAACTCCCGTGTGTCTACCCACACTTCAAGCAGTCTATTTTTTGATCATTTTCAGGTGCTGTATTTCTATGTACATACAATTGATTAGAAAAAAGTATTTTTATAACTTTTGTTTCTTACATGAATTGTCAAAACACAGATCTATGCACAATGTGGTAGCTGGTTTTGAAACACTACATTAGAAATATTGGATCTGAATTCAATGTGTACATGTAAGTAAGGCATCTGAAGACTATCAGAAAACAAACTGCTTAAATGTAAGGTGAATGCAGGCACAGAAGAGTTGGTTAAAGCAACACTACAAGCTACAACTCTCATATACAACCAATAAAAATGCATCTTGTCATCCTACCATCACAACTGTCTCATATCAAGACCTATGACTTGCAGCAGCAGTAGAAGCAATCCAAAATTAATTCAGTTTAAATCATGAAAGCAACTGCTAAGACATGAAAATTGGTTCTAAGGTGCAATTATGTTTGAAAATTTGATTAAGCATTAGATGCATAAATTAAAAAACAAATCTTCAGATTTGGTAAATAAAGTATTGTAATTTGCTTGAAGCACTGCAGTAAATAAAAATGTGATGTTTTTAAAACCTTTGAGCAATGCAGGCAAGAACTTCAAACATGTATAATGACGTAAATGAATTAAAACAAAAATAGATATTGTATTACAGTGGTTGCTTAATAATTGTATCTTTAGGGACGAATTTTCCCTTTCAAATAAAAGAAAATAATCAGAGTTCAGCGAAATTTACTGCTATTGGCAAACTGTCTCAGACTGTGATGGTTTGTCAATAATAAATTTCTTCAAACTCATTACTTTCATTTTTTTAAAAATCTATTATTTGAAAAGGGGGATTTATCCCCAAAATAACAACCTATGCAATGCAATACAACATCCTTATCTTTGTTTTCGTTCACTGACATTACATCACCTTACATATCTTAATTCTTCGCCTCTATTCCTCAAAGGTTTTATAAACATTTATCACACAGAATTGCTAGTTTCAAACAAAAATACACAGCATATAATAGATATATTACTAAAAACATGAAAACTCGATAGTCTTAAATTTAATTCTTTAGTCTAATCAAAAGCTAACATGTGTATGTTCAAACTTAATATCTCTTTAATATATATAATTCAGTAAAGAAGCAGACAAAGCCATAAATTTGCCATCCTAAAAGGTGAATGACAAAGATGATAGTGACTAACAAAAACAACAATTCTGACATTTCATGTAATAATTTCCAAATAGTGATTAGTAAGTTATAGCTTATAAAATGTAAATAATAACAAACAAAAATGTATAAGAGCATCTTAGTAGCGTTTTTCTTCATTTTTATGAAAAAATATTTTGCCCCAATCTAGCTAATTCATGTTCATGGCATACATAGCCATATATTATAATAAATGCAACCAGGAGTATTCAGTTAGCTAGTGAAGCATTGAAAGTTGCAAAAAAAGAAAAAAAAAATGGTATAGAGATATGTGTGGTATGAATTAGTAATAGAGTTAAGAACCAAACCTCAAACTAAATTTAACTGCCGCCCCAACTGAGAACTTGAAGAATTTTGTCCAGTATAAGTAGGAAAAAAAGTATCATATTACAGTTGATTATATAATCCAAATAAATAAAGCATACTGAGGATTACTATTTAAATGAACCATACTATTAATTCTACTTTAAAAAGTAGATCCCTGAAGCTAAAGCTCAAAACTAAAATTAAAATACATAAAATTTAAATTGACAAAAAAATAAATATAAAAAAGCCACTGCGTGAGAAGAAATGCTATAGAAAACTATGATATAATACAATAAATAATATACATTATAATATATAACAAAACAAATTTAAACATAAAAACTGAATATATTTTTAAAAAAATAACAAATAACAATTAAAAAATTAATTATAGCTCCATTGTTCTAATGCTTCTGAAATAGTATCATTCTTTTTACGTAAAGTAAACTGTTAATGTATAATAATTATAACTGGGAAACATTAAAAATTATGTCTAGACCTATGAAAGTACTGATACTAATAAACCTAGAAGCTTAATCATTTCTTACTACTGAACAACGAAAATTACATATTAGATTGATATATCATTATTTTCTATAACCAATATCTTTTAACCTTCAAAATACAGAATGGAAATATTTTTTTAAAGCAGGCTAAATTTTTACTGGACCCAACAATACTGTATTTTTTTGAAAATTCATTTTAACTAGAAAAGAGTTTTAATAATTCACAGTACACACAAAAACAATATCTTTTGAAAATAATAAAATGTTAATTGAAAAACGAAAAAAAAGGTGAAGTAAAAGGAAAAGTAAATCGTGTAAAAGATATGAACCAAAAACAAATAAAAGTAAATCCAAACAAAGGAAATTTTTTTTTAAAAATGTAACAAACCTGCTATAGGATCCATTGATTCTCTGCCATTAGGTGAAAGCCCTGATAAAGTAGATCCTCCAGGTGGTATATGCATGTTAGCTCTCCTAGAACGAGTGCTTCCAACACCCCGTGCTGGATGAGGTATTCGTCTTACATGCCTCATTCCACTTGACTCTTCGTAAGAAAAAAGTTAAGGACAAATACATCCAAGAAGGAGTACAAGAAATATAACAAATTTTGGAGATGATTTTTTTAAAAGAAAGAAACCAGACATTTTAATAGTAGATGAACCTTAAGGTGGCAAGCTGGTAGAAATCTGACATTTTGTCTGCCTTAATGTTCTGAGTTCAAATTCTGCCAAGATGGACTTTGCCTTTCATTCCTTTGAGGTCAATAAAATAAGTACCAGTTGAACTGGGTTGATGTTAACTTAACCCCTCCCTAAAACTTGCTGACCGTGAGCCAAAATTTGAAACGAATATTAGATAAATCTGTGTTTTATTTTCAAACAATATGCATGCATATTGCCACTGTTGGTGCATTTGGTTACATTCCTGGCAATAATGCATTTTCTGAAGAAATAATGGTTTATGTTCTTCTTAAGTAGTTAATGTGTGATGGTATAAACTTGTATTTTATCTTGACATCAATGTGAGTAACGCAAGGAATGTGAATGAAAAAAGCAATTAATACTTTATCAATGAACGTTAACAATGCAAACGCCACAAGAGGGAAGTCAGTCAACTGCAGAAGACAATACAATAACCAAGAGACTCTAGATGGTTACCAAACCTGCTATAAATAACAGCTTTCTTTAGACCAACTGCCTTAAAAAGGGAAAAAAGGAAGGACACACTAGTTATGTGGTTGTAGATAAAATATGTTGAAAGAAACAGAAATAAATAGTTGCAATTGGACAGCATCTTTGATCATAGGTCTAACTGATCAAGAACGGGCTAGGGCTAAATAACATCAACAGTGAATAACCGTGTGAAAACCTGCAGATGAACACCAAGCATGAACAAATTCAAATAATTACACAAAATAGACACTATTAATATCAAAAAGCTACAAGTATTCCAGTACCAAACACAATCAATCAAAACTCACTTAAACACTACACAGAAAAACCAATGCAATGAACAAGTGAAGGGCCCATTAAATATCTAATCAACAACATAATTGTTCACAATCTGCTATAGGACAGTCCAATATTGCTCACATTTTGCATCACGTAACAGCACCAAAAACAGCCAACAAAAAAGCTTCTACGTGGCCATTTACTTCGCCTGTTACACATGATGTAATGTAGTAGGCATGCATATATATATATCCAACCCATGCTAGCATGGAAAACGGACGCCAAACGATGATGATGATATATATATATATATTATATATATATATATATATATATAAATAAATAGATAGATCGAAAAAAAAAAAAAAAAAGACAAGATGGTCACACCATCAGAGCAGAACTGATGGTGTGACAACAATAATTTTCCTTTAGACATCAATTTCTGCTCCACACACCTAGCAACCACAGTTAGAAAGTAAATAATATCATCATCACAATGCACATAAAAAAAAACCCCAAAACAGTTGGTGGAACCATTTTCCAACAAATAACATAGAATTATGCTTTGTAGCATTCAGATGTGCAATCACCAACAGCCATATCTGTTTAATCTGTAAACAAGTGGTTCCTGCTTTGGTTCTATTTCATGGCACTGTGGGCAGGTGTGTATTTTAATCTTTGGTTGATCAGGGTGTTGAGTGGATTTAGTAGACAGGAACGTGAAAACACATCATCAGTATCTGCATGTGTGTGCTTGTATGTCTTCACTAATATATTGTTTGAGCACAGATTCAACATGCAAAGAATGCAGTCAGCACAGCCAGAATACCTTTGATCATATGTCTGCTCAATCAGGGATGACATGAAGGTAAATAACTGCCAGTAACACAAAATATAATCAACATCAGAACCAATGAGAGAGAGAGCCTTTATGTTGTCATTCAAATGGTTAAATATAGATGTTGAACTTACATCAAATCACCCTCTAAAAGCTTGGAGTCCTAGCTACACACTGACACTGTTTGAAATAAAATTTAAGCTGGTACTGGCTGGCAAACTTTTCAATACTAGTCTGCTCAATCAAGAGTCAACATTAAATGCTGAGATTTTTTGGTAGAATTCTATGCTAAGATGTTCTTGTTGCCAACCTTTACATGTTTTTCAAGTAAGGTACTTTTTATTTAACTGGCCCTTCTTTGCATGTCGGATTACTTGGCTGCAAGATTTTGTTTATGAAGGACATAACTGCAAAGGTGAGACAATACAGGAAAACAAACACTCGGACACACATAGTGGTGCAGGCATGGCCATATGGTTAAGAAATTTGCTTAGGAGCTACATGGACACTGTTGACTGGAGTCTTGTGAGAGTTATCTGGTTGATGGAAACTAAAAGAAACTCATTGTTTGTATATATGTTAGATTTGGTGTTAGGAAGAGTAATCAGTTAGAGACCACACCAAAGCTAACATGAGAGCTTGTTGTAGTGTCGGTAAATGAACATTAAATGATAATGATGATAGTGTCTGAGGAATGAGTGAAGGTAAGTTTCCTGTTGTCCTGACATGGATGCATTAATTGTAAATGAAAGTTACCATCATCCAACTACTGAGCTGTTCACTGTTTGAAAGGACGAGGGGAAATATTACTTTACTTGGAAACTGGTGAGGGCTGGTAAGAGACAGAGCATCTAGCTTCAACAAAGTTTCATCTGGCTCATGCACCTGCTAGTTTACTTCCAACTCCACCTAAATGTCAATAACTATGTAGCTCTTTTACAAGAAGGACCTGCTCTTCACCCACACCCCTATCTCTTAGTATAAAACTGTCCACACTTCCTGCTTCCACTGGGATTTGTAGTCTTGCAAGCTGCATGGTGACAACTACTACTGGTGGCATGAAAAGAGGCTCAGTAAAGTGGTTGGAGTTAGGAAATGCAATCAGCTGTAGAAAGCATGCCAAAGCAGTACTTGGACCCCTAAGATCCTGTCAAATCATCAAACCCATGCTAGCAAGGAACATGGACAATAAATGATGATTGTAGCTTTTAGTGGTGGCCTTAGTAGAGGTGGGCAAAAGCTGACACAAGGACACAAAAACAGACCAGGTAATACTGCAAACTGAAGTGTATAGTTTGGTCTTCAACAAAACAGATGCACAGTATATAGAGAGCACCAAATCTGGGGATAGCCTTAGTCATTTAACAGGCCACACAATTGATAACTGATAGCAATTTAACCATTTAGCATTTAAACTGGCTCAAATATTGTACTTGCTTTATGTTCAAACTGGCCAGATCTGGCATCTCACAGTTACCTATACTGTCATTCTAAAAATAAACAATCACATTATCAACATCTCAAAGCTATAAGAAATGCTAGTTTGTAGCAGAGTTTGACACTAACATTAGAATAAGGGGATAGGTATTATTAGCAAAGTATTGAAATTAGAGTCAAGAATGGAGCTAACAAGTAGAGTAAACTAAAATCAGTATTGTTTGAAAGAAACTTAGTAAAGATTCTTTGCTAATAGGAGTGGACACAGGTCATAAAACTATGAATGTTTGAAGTTTATTATGAATGAATGATAGACTGAGTGCCATCTAGCTGAAAATAAGAAGCTGTTCAGTGTAATCTTTTGAATGTGAAGGGGAGATGAGATGTATTCAGGTTGGAATGTTTCGAGCTGGTGATTGAATGTAACTGAAAGTGAATTTATATAAGACAGCTAAAAAAAATACGTTTCAAAGTTGTCAAGTGAGCAGAAAAAAAAACATGATTATGGAGATAATAAAAGATACAATTCAAAATGAATTTCAAAAAGAAATTAAAAATGTAACCATTTTTTCAGTTAATTAAACTGAGTTTTTACTTTTAGAAAAAGTTTAAAAAACTTGTTATACAGAACAAAAAAAAATCCCAAAAATGTTTTTGCAGTAGCTGGACAATACGAAAAGGATATAAATTCCCTTGGTGTTCTGTGTTCTAATGTGAGGTGTGCAGCAAAGTCATCAGTTACATGGTTAGGATCCCCACCAGGCAATGCAGCACATATTGGACAAACCTTAAAAAGAATAATGACAATGTTTACACATAAAATCTGAGCTATGTATTGTAAAGATATGTATAAAAAGAAGCTAAAAAACAAACAAACAAAAAATGGTGGTTTTCTGTTGATACCCTTGGTTTTTATGGAGCAACACTTATAATGCAATTATATCTATGTAAGTGAAATCCAGGTTTGTTAATGTCAACAATATAGTTTCTCTGAAAATGAGTACCATGAATAAAAAGATTTGCTTTGCAAAATTCTCAGAAAGTTCTTGCCAGGATTAGAAGGACTTTTAGATTTGTACAATATTGAAGAAAATGTCAGGAGAAGATGTTTCATCACTTGCAGCATTTTCATGAGAACAGGTTGACAGAAGATTGTACCTAGTTTCAAAGCAGATAGCCTTCAGGATATCCAACAATACGTACATGTGACTGATCTGAAGAATTTCAATATAAACCGTGTTGACTCAAGTCTTGCCAGCGAGCAATCAAGAAAATAAGAAAAAAATGTTCTATATGCACTGTATAGAATACAGCAATATTATTCATATTTCTTACCTAATCCTCTTCTTATAGTAAAGATTTATTAAATATCTATTTTTGTCTTGAAAGACATTCACACATAATTATCATAAAATACCAAGTATCAGAAACTATTTCTTTATAATTTATGATGAATTGTTGGAATGCCTTTGTCAAATTTTGAAAAAATAATCTTAGAAAAAAAAAATCCAAAGTATCGAACAAAATTTAAATATAATAGTTTTCCTCAACTAAATAGCTAGCTTTCCAAAATTTGGTAAATTACCACATTAAAAAAATTTTTTTTTAGTTTGAATATATTTTCATAAGCATCAAAAAGGCAAGAATTTTTATTTTGTTGTAAATTTGGACATGAATTGTGGCGAAAATTTTTTTTACAATAACCTGCATAACTTTACAATACAGTAACTGTAAAAAGACTCAAACTCTTAAACTTGCAGTCTATAATCCCATGTCTTAATCACACAGTATGCTGTTTCTTTTATTAACATATGAAAAAACAATATAGACAAAATATCAAACTAATAATTTTAGACATATTAAAAATTGTTTCCCTGTTTCATAATAAGAAATACACAAATGAAAATAACGAGGGAAAAAAAAAAAAGATGTGGAAAATAAACACTCAATGAAAAATAAAGATTATACTAACTACTTCTGTAGAGGCGTCTGCATGCTCTGATGTGACATGCTCCTGTAAAGTTGCTTCTGTAAACCCCATTTTGCCACAATATGGACAAGTGAAAGACTGGGCCTGCTCGGCAGGCAATGCTTCTCCCCCATAATACAGTTCTGAAATATCAAGCAGGTATATTTTAAAATACTGAAGTGAAAGTAATAAAATAAAAGACATCTAATTTAGAAGATGTTATGCAAGCAATTCTAAAAATTTCCAATATATGTAAGGTAAACAAGATTACATATTAAATCAAAATTTCTTTTTATTTCAATTTTCAATGACTGTGCTGACGAGTAGATGATTAGGAATAAATTTATTTACAGATCAGTCAACAAAAAATTCTGACTGAATGAAACTTTCATGTGGATATGTAATGTGAATATGTTATACATGACAAACATTATATATTCTACTAACTCCTAATATAGAGATGCATGGAAAACTTTTTTGTACCAAAATCAATCAATCAGAGTGTATGTATGTGTGTATATATATATATAAAAGATTGTTTAAAGATTACATTTGTAGGCAATATAAGTTTTAAGCATAGAGGAAATAGAAGTAATGTGATGTAATTTAAATTATTTAATTTCATTATTTCACCAGTGGTTGAATTAGTTAACACAGCAGTGATTGTTTCTACTCAACTTAGCACTACAAAGTATGAAAACAACTGACAAGCACATTGTTGGCATCAACAATGGGTTAGATAATCTTTTTAATTCCCACTGGCGACTATAATATTATTTACATTAAAATCTTTGATGTTGATTATGAAATAAAAACTAGCAGCAATACTTAGCCACACTGAAATTTATAGAAACTATATATGAGAGGGACAGAGAGAGAGAGAGAGGAAAGTGAGTCACATAGTCAATGACTTCTTCACAGAAAGTTGCACCCCTAGACAAAGCTGCAACTACCTAAATGCAAAACAACTAGAAACATACATTGACCTTTATATATTAGGATGGTTTAAAATAGATTTCTTGCTAAAAAATATAATATATTTTTTTTTCAGTATTATATACATTATGCTACTGTAGAGACAGTAAAAAAAATCTAGTTTTTCCACAAGTCAGTTATCTTGTCTCTAAACAATAATGATTTCATTCAAACACATGCACACCTTTAGAAAAAGACAGGTAGGTATAGTTGAGTGACTCAATTTATTTTGTAGAATAATAAAGTATAGAAAGCAAAGTTTATTTGGTTGGAATCATAGCGCTTTAACCCCTCACACCAAACCTACAATGTCATTCTAAAAATAATCGTCATTGAAATTTTGAAGCTACAAGATAATGTATGGTTAATTCAAAACAATGTGAATAAATAAATATTACATTCAACGGTAATCTGAATGCTAAAAGACTAATATATATGTGTGTGTAATTCCATAAATAATGTGGTTTTCTCAACTGCATGGACTAAAAATTGAAGGAGGAGAGGATAAACTACCTGCATCAACTTATGAAAGCAGGTAGTAATTTTACCTTGTATTGATTTTTAGTGCAAGTTTTGAAGAGTGCAGTTTGATTTTAACAGTTATTTTTTCAAAGCTATAATGGAAATGACAAAGGAGCATATTCGGCATATTTTGCTTTATGAGTTCAATAAAGGCAACAACACAATGGAAAGTATGAGAAATATTAAAGCAGTATATGGGGATCAGACAATAAGCGTAAGCCAGTGTCAACAGTGGTTCCAGAAATTTTGAGCAGGAAACTACAGACTAGAAGATGAGCCTTGTCCTGGAAGATCTGTAGAGCATGACGAGGATGTCCTGCAAACCTTGGTGGAACAAAATCCCATCATAACTGTTGAGGAACTGGCAGAGAAGATTGGATTTGGTCATTCAACCATTCATCGATATCTGCGTGCCATTGGAAAAGTCAGCAAATTAGGTCAATGGGTTCCTCACAAACTTTCCAAGTCTAAACATGTGCAGAGAGTGAATGTGTGCTCTTCTTTGCTGTCACATCTCACAAATGAACCTTTTTTGGACTGAATAGTGACTGTTGAAGAGAAATGAGTTCTCTATGAAAATGTCAAGCACCAAGGAAATTGGGTAGGGAAAGGAGTAACATTGGCACTCCAGGCTAAAGAAGGTTTTCCCCCGTGTAAGGAGTTGTTATCTGTTTGGTGGGTTACGAAGGGTTTAGTCCATTTTGAACATTTAAAGCTTAACCAAATGGTAAGAAAGGAGATCTACTGCAAGCAGCTTGAGCGGCTCAAGTCAGTGATTGAAGAAAAATGATCATCTTTGGTTTCAAGACAAAAGGTGCTCTTCCATCAGGATAAAGCTTGGCTACATACAGTAAGGATGACAGTTTGAATGGGAAACTATGCCCCACCCACCATATTCGCTGGATATTACCCCATCTGATCATCATTTATTCTGTAGTATTCAAAATCATTTGCACAGAAAATATATGAATTTTGTAGATGAGGTCAGAACAGTCCTGGAGGAGTATTTTTCATCACAGCAAGTGAATTTTGGAAGAGGGGCCTTGCAAGTCTACCAGATAGATGGAAGAGCATTGTAGAAAATGGAGGAGAGTATATTTTAGATTGAAAAAGAAATTTATTTTAATTTTGAAAAATAAAAGAAGTATTAAAAAACCGCATAATTTATGGGATAACCCAATATATATGCACACACACACACACGATGTACCATCATTCCAGACTTGCATTAACCATCAATTAATTATTTTAGAGGAAAAGTAAACTTTCATGAAATGGATACACACATTGCTGTGTGGATAAGAAGTTTGTTTTATAACCATGATTCAAGCTGGATTACACTGTGTAGCACCATGGACAGGCACCTATTATTGCCTCAAACTGACCAATGCCTTTCAAGTGAAACTGGTAGATGGAAACTGTAAGAAGTCCATTGTGTGTGTGTGCTGCGTAAGACCAATGCCATCTCCTATGTACCAATGTCTTTGTTTACAATGTATTTCCCTGTCCTTTCAGCACATGTACAAAGAACTAGGGGGAATAGTACTTTTCTTAGAAAAGAGTGTGGGCTGGCATCAACTGCGTTTGAATGGTGCTTTTTATGTGCCACTGGCATGGGGAGCCAGCCAGGCGGCAGTGGAAATGACCCATGTATGGATTGTCCCTACTGCGTGCTACTAGCATGAGAACCAGTCAGGTGGCACTGGCACTGGCCACAAACAATCCACAGATGAAATTTATATTTTAATGCATCGTGATGCTTTAAAATATTTATAAATTCTATCCATGGATTATTATCATTATTATTATATTTGTCCTATATTATATTGGCACAAAGTGGTACAACCCCAAAAAACTGCTGTTGCCGGTATGATAATATAGAAGCTTTTATATGCATATTCAAGTGTTTCCTACAAACGAATTTAAAGGGTATATATATGATTATTTCTTTTAACACAGTAAAGGATGTAAACATTGGCAAAACAACAGTGCTCCTTGAATGAAGTCATCTGAGTTAGACACTCCCTTATCACTCTCATTATCAGAAATATAATCAGTGGTCTTGTAGAATTTTGTATCCAGTGATGGTATGGTTAACAAATTGCAAAATAAACCAACATATCCAGCATGTTATTGGTGTTTGTTTTATCAATTTAGAGGGACAAAAAGCAACGTAGATTCTGATAATATCAGAACACTAAACAGTAGAGGGGAAAAGTAAATGTAACTGCCCACTGTTATTTTAACCATCACCAGTGTCCTCTCAATAATAACAATGACATTTTAAACTTTTTTTTTTATTCAAAACATTAAACTAGAACATTCTGGCAAATGGTAAATTATGATGTTAAAGTGTTAGGTTCAAAACATGAAGAGAGAAAAGAACGATAAGAATATTTAAATTTAATGAAATTAGGACAGAAAATTTGAAGCCAAGAGTGGAAAGGAAAACAAACTAAGATTTCAATTACTTATGCAGTCCTAAAATAATCCTTTTATTCATTGATACCTACTAACATTTAAAATTACTAATAAATACTTGTGAAAGGTAGAGCATTCAAATTTCCATTTGAAAGTCTATACTATACAAAAACAGAAGACAAAGAAATTTAAATGAGAGACATTTAGAAAATAATTAAAAAAATGTAAGTCAACCACTATTTGGAAATATACAAGTAAACACTAATTGTTTACAAATTATAAAAGCAAAAGAAGAAACATGTTGCAAACATTTAATTAGAACAGAGTTTATTGTTAATTTGTCTAATTTGTATTCTACCATGAATATTTTGAAACCTATAGTAAAAACAGCATAGCTTTTAAATTGAATCTTAACTAAGTTGAGTTAAAAAAACACAGAACTCATGTCCTCAAAAGTTGAACAGAGGAAAAGTTCACCATATTTTTTTATAAATTAAAAATGAGTGAAGTCAATTAACTAAACACACAATGTATTTTTTTGGTTAAAAAGCAAATAAAAAAAGAAGAGGGGAAGAGGGACTTAGAAACCTGAAGCCCCATCTACAAAATATTTCCAAGAAAATTGAGAGAGATTCAATGAAATAACCCAGAATAATGCAGTGTGAAAATGGATACTAACTATATCATTTAAGATAGAAACATTCTGAGAAGTCACTGAACCATATCTTTTTTTTTTTAAACTTGTTTGTGATTTGATTGCAGCCATGCTGAGACACCACCTTGAAAGGCTTTTAGTCGAACAAATTGATCCCAGGATTTATGTTTTTAAAGCCTAGTACTTATTTTATTAATCTTTTTTGTTGAACTGCTAAGTTACAGGGCTGTAAACACACTAGTTGTCAAGTGATGGTGGGGGACTAACAGACATACACACAACAGGCTTTCAGTTTCTGTCTACTAAACTCACTCACAAGGCTTTGGTTGGTCCAAGGCTGTAGTAGAAGATACTTGCCCAAGGTACAACACAGTGGGACTGAACCCAGAACCATGTGGTTGGGAAGCAAATTTCTTACAACACGCCTGTGCCTAATTGTTTATAAATTAAACAAGCAAAATAATGTATGAGATTATTTAAAAAATGATGAATACACTTCTATAAAATATGGAAATTGTTGGACTTTGGAAATCATGATGCTTAAAAAAAACAATCCACTATGAAAATCACAAACCAAGAACAGTTTTTCTTTTTTATTTGTTAGTAGCTGTTGAGGTGCCGAAAATCTCTAGCTTCATTATCTGGATTAAAAGGGATAAAAGCAAAATACAACAACAGAGGTTGGTGAAAAATAGAAAGTCAAAAGCAAGATTAATGTTTTGTAAATAAATACAGGGGAGGGGGGGATTAATGTCAAATTAATACCTATTAAAAAGGCTTTCATTTAAAGAACAATGAAAGATTTGTAATGTCATTTTAATAATGAAGTTTTTCTAAGATTTGTTAATCTTGATAAAAATAGGTTACAAAATATGGAATTTAGTCAAGATTTTGAGGAGGTCACACTTTATGTATATATGTATTAGGATCTTTTTACATTCTGAGAGAGAGTGGGTGTGTGTGACAAAATGACTTTCAACAAATGTGTTGTTACATAGTTTAGATGGAGCTGAATGATGTTACAGGAATGGAAGTCAGTCAATTAAACTAAGAGACTGAAAATACAAAACAAGAGATTTTCTTTGCAAGAGGCTCAGATGTAAGCATTTTTCACAATCTCAAAAAGGAAAATGACATTTTGGCAGGTTCTGAATATAATTGGCACAGTTTTGTGTTCAGAATCGTAAACAATCCAATAACCTATGAATTATATTGCTTAAATTGAAAAATTTTGTGATACTGAGATAGATGGTCACTTCTTTTTTTATATCACTTATTCAGGAGGTAAGGGCAGGGCTCATGTATCATTTGAGAGTCTCTGAAACTGGGAGAGAATGGGGAAGGTATCCTCAAACCAGAGACCCATATTTGAGTGCTTGCAACTAAGTGGACTCCACTAGAGATACTAAGGACCAGGTGGTGGTGATAAACTGGATAACAGATTAAGTTTATCACCAAGTAAGCCACGATGAGATTTGAACTCAAAATGCAAAAAGCCAGGGCAAATACTAAAAAGCATCTCAACCAATGCTTTAAAAATTCTACCAGCCCATTGCTCTAGAATAGCATTTTATTGACCCAAAATGATGAAAGTCAAGGCAGACCTTGGTAGATTTGAACTCAGAATGGAAGGAACTGGAATAAATTCTGAAAAGCATTTCATATAATGGTTTAACTCTATTAATTTACTGCCTGATACTTTGGATTGGGTTAAATCATATTCTTTGATTACTGAGAGTTGAAATGGTTCTCTAATGCCAGCCAAAAAATTAGCAGTCAACTTCCAGTAAATGATTTAATGCATAGTGGCCATTGCAAAATCACTTAGCACTCAATGGTCCAGTCCACCAAGGCAAAAACAGATACTATGTAACAATACAACTATTGCCAGCAGCTGGGACACTAGATAATTGAGTCTTTCAGTATCCTGCAATGCTGAGTGGAAGTTCTCTTACAAACACAGGTCATAAAAGGGATGCTTACTCAGCAGAATTGTTTAAACAATTCTATTATTAACAAGCCAAGTGGAAAGAATATGAACAAATTTAGAAGTTAGCGAAATGATTAAAGTTAAATTTGGAACTAAATTGTGATAAAAACACCGGATCCAATATTCGCTATTAATGGAGTTAATAGGCTTGTTCACCTCAATGCTAAAATAAACAATCCAAACCGCAAACCCAAACTTGACAGATTTTTCTTTTTGATATTGTTTTCCAAGGAGAGAGGGCAGATAAAATCCTTAGCCGATAGGAGATTCAAATGAAGACAATACAATTATTATTTTCAAAGAGAGAAAAAAAAAATCAGCAGTTTCATAATTATGTCATTTTATAAAGGAAAGCTAGTACATTGGTAAAAGATTTTTGATGAAAACAAATAATAGTAGAAAAAGAGATGAGGAGCAGAAATTGTTATAACAGAAGCAAAAATAGGAACCAACACAACAGTAAGAATTTAAAGAAGATTCATAAGTTTAAAGAGATAAAACAATTGAGAATTGTTGAAACAAAAAGCGAAGACAAGTTCAATTTCCTATAGGTAACTAACATTTGGACCTTGACATCACCGAATCCTACATGGATTAAATAAGAGTGTAAAATATTGTTATGGGTTGAAGAAAAGTTAAGGAAACTAATGTTATTGGAAAGGGTAACTGATAAATGTGAGGACATTTTAGGCAACTTTTATATGACTACAAATATATTGTGTACTTGTACTTTTTCTTTGTATGAGATACTGGCACACAAAGATTATTGTTGGAAAAATATATATGCAATTCTCACAGACTGTTTCTTTAAACTGTTAAAACTTTTTAAAAAAATTTGATTATGAAGAGAAAAACACAAAACATTAATGACAAGTTGCCATTACACCAGATTTATGCAAATTCTATATTACTGAATAATATTACTATTTCATTAATTTTGTCTACTTTCTCCACACTGGCATCAGTGGTCTATGGTCACATGCCTGTTCTGATATCAACTCTTACATATTTTCAAGTAATGTAATTTATTCCTTAAATTCACATTAATTGCCAAACCTTTTGTTGATATAAGACATAATCATTGTTACCATGAGCTGAACAATTCCATGTAATGACATGCTGATGACAAATACAAATGGCAGGCTTCCATACATTTTCCATGTACCAAATTTTGTTCACATGTCATTGGTCAACTTGAAGCTATAGTAGAGGACAAGGAGTGAGCAGTAGGCCTGAACCTGAAACCACCTGGTTACAAAGCAAACATCTTAAGCACACAGTCAAGACTGTACCTACCATTGTTGTTTTACCTATTCTGCACAGAATAATTTGCTCAATGTAATTATACAAAAACATAAGATATTATAAATCCAGTTTAAACTGAAAAAGAATACATGATAATTATATACTAAACTAATCTGACATTTGCTTAACTGATTACATTATGCATATATATCCAAGGATATAAACAATGGTAAAGATATAAAGAAAAAAATTAGTACCAAAATCAGCCTTAGTAAGTATACATTGGACTGGGTGATCTGTAGTATGTCTGGTTGTGGTGGCACCTGCCTCATAACAATTTGCACAGAGATCATAATCATAGCAGACAAGACATTTGTATCTTTTCCCACGAAAGTTGCCCTTCAAACAGGAATCACAGCTCACACCTACAAGTATAAGAAAAAAAGAATAGAAACACAAAATGAAGAGCAAATTTGTAGTATTCATAACAAAATACACAAGTAAATTAAAGATAGTTTTTTTTTTAATTTTAAATTTAATAGTTTTCTTTTTTTTTTTAGCTCTATACATGCTTCTAAAGAAATGAAAGATAGATAGAAGTCATAAGCAAACTTGTTAATGTAAACCATAATTTATAGAATTATAAAAACATAATTGGGAATATCATCTTAAATGACATATAGTGATTGAGATGGTAATCTCACATTTTGCAATATGTTTATATTGTAACAGAAGGAAAAAGTTTTTGCTACTATTAGATTTCTCATTTGCCATGAGGAAATTAACAGAATATATATCTCAGAAATTTTGTGCATGTTAATCTATAGAAATAGTCTTTGGAAATGTATCTGTATTAGTAATAATGGTGGTTTCAAATTTTGGTATAGCACCAGTAATTTTAGGGAGAAGGGGTAAGTTGATCATATCAATCTCATTGATCAGCTGGTACTTTATAGCCCCCAAAAGGATGGAAAGGGAAGTTGAATCTGGTGGCACTTGAGATAAATAATTCTAATTTTGACATGAGGCCAGTAAATGTAAAGGGGGAGAGGATAAGTTCATCACATCAAACTCAATACTTTGAACAGTACCTTATTTTGGTGACCCCAAAAGGATGAAAGGCAAAGTTGACTTTGGTGGGATTTGAGTTGAGAATATAGAGTCAAAGAAATGCCAGTAAGCATTTTATTCAACTCACTAATGATTCTTCCAGCTCACAGTCTTTATTATGAATATAAAGATAATCATAATGGTTTCTGATTTAGGCACATGGCCAAAAATTTTGAGAGATGGATACAGTCATTTTTAATAAGTACCCAAAACTCATTCAATGGGTACTTATTAAGGATAAAAGGCAAAGTAAAACAGTGTGATTTCAACTTAGAATGTAAGGGACTGCAACTAAATACAGTAAGGCATTTTCTCTGATGTTCTATTAAATTATGCCAATCTATTGTCTTTTTATCAATCCAATAATAAAAAGTGACAAGAACCAAACATATTTCTATATCAGTATTAGGGAAATTAATAAATTTTCTTGATTTCAGTCCATTTTTAGCTTGATTTTAAACAAAGACCACCTTTTACAGATATCTGGTATCATGTTATTCTAGTCAGCAATGTTTTTCCCAAATTTAACTTTTGATACAAATGTTCACAAACTAGAACTAGTGAAAATACAAAACATTAAAAAGTAAAAATTTTATGCTATTGTATGCATAGCAGGATTTGCTTATTTATACTTTTCACTATAATCCCAGTTAGTATTCTAAATTATAGTTTACATTTCAGTCATGTGAAGCTGGCTATGTTGAATTTTCAATTATTTCTCTCAACTATTCCAATATGTAATGATTACTAAGTTCATTCAATCTATATTTGTTTTTCCATGCTAACATGGACTGGATGAAGACTTAAATCGAGGCAGCATTTTATGGTTGGATGCCTGCCCAGTCAAGCAAAGGATTTATTATTTCACCAATCTTTGAAAGAACAGAGTTACAAGATATACTATTTACAGGGAATACAAACATTTTCCTTAAACAGCCTATATACATATATATATATAACCCATGCCAACATGGAAAGCAGATATTAACTGATGATGATGACATTATACACTTATCTCACTTAGTAAGCATTGGGTATCCTAAGGCTAAAGTAGAAAGTATTTGCCCAAGGTGCCACATAGTGACATAGGATTTGAGACGCAGGGTTATGTATGGAAATTTGTACCCACACAGCCATGCTTGCATTTAACTGATACCCAAAATAGAGTAATGTTGGTCAGGGTCACCTTTTCTAGTGTTATTTTGCCAGCTCTTCAAACAAGATTTTAACAAGACCTTACTGTTTCAATGTACAATATTCTAATAATTAAAGAAACAGTAAATTTCATATAAATGTTTTAAAGAAGAAAGTTGTAACTAATGGACTGCCATCATTGCTTTTAAGCCTGCTTTTTCTATGCAGGCATTGTTTAGATCAGTGGTTTTCAACCAGGGTTCCGCCAGTACAGTCCAGGGGTTCCGCAAGAAGTTACAAAAATGCTAAAATCGACAGTAATTTTTAATTCTCCTGTGCAGATATATGTGCATAAGACAATTAAATTATTGCACAGGGGTAACTCAAGCCAGTGGAATGTTTCCTTGGAGTTCCGCTCCAGCAAAAAGGTTGAAAAGCACTGGTTTAGATACTTATTGAGCATCATTTTGCAGCCAGATGTCCCATCCTGCTACCAACCCTTGTTTCTTGAGCAAAATATTTTTATTTCACTGGCCTTTAGATGAAGCTGCAAAGCTTTGGCAGATATTGCCGACAAGAGACATAAACAAGTGCAACACCAGGCAAAGGATGTCAATGTGTCACACTCACACACACAGGCCATCTATGATTTCATATTCATTCAAAAGTTATTGGTTGATCCAATGATATAGTAGAAAACACTTGACCAAGATATCACACAGTGGGACTATTCAAAACCAATTCAGAACCATGTAGCTGTACTCTATATATAGTACAAGCAACTTGTCATAGGTACCATATATAGATGGAGACGTATAATATAATTTATTAAATTACGACTTAAGGAAAACAGGTTATTAATGTCAAATATAAATGCAGTTTAAACAAGGAACGTCTTGCCAACACAATAATTTGTCATGAAATTTTGCAGTAAGTTAACACATCTATTTTATCATGTATGAAGAAGCTATAAAGCCTGCAATATAGATTGGCACTCAGCCAGAAACTCTCTTCATTCTAAAGCAATCGACTCTTAAGTAGATATATTTCAGAATAAGTCTCTTATAATTCAGCATGTTTCATAAAAACAATTATCAATATCTTTTAATGACAAAATATAAATAAAATTAAGCAATTCATTGTTTTTGAAATTTAAGCAAATTATTGCTTTCCTCAGAGATACTACGGAAAATTAAGCTTAGTAACATATGGAGTGTAGTTTGTCAAGAACACCACTAAATATTTTATTAACATTAATGTTGTTTAACCGAATTCAGCAGATTTATGACTAAAAACGTACCAACTATGACTAACCTGTTTTATCCTACTTTTTAAAAAGCTATCACACCTCTGGCTAATAATTTTTGATGCTTCAAGTACTATGCTTTAATGACAAGAAAATGACAAAAATTGAAAGCTTGGATAAGCTCAAAGGATTATTTATGTTTGAACAACATTATTGCATGTCAGCAATGAAAATACCCAGTCATTAGAATTTTTTCAATCATGCTTTTATCTGCCAATATTTTATGAATATTGATAATTTAGGCATTATAAGATTATGATAGCTAGTGTGATGAAGGGCTGTTATTTCTAGCAAATAACCATGTAAAAGTGCTTTCTTTGTTTAGTACTAATTGGCTCTAATTCTATAATTGCTTATTAAAAAATAATTGTTCCTAATTTCTTCAAAAAGTTCACAAATCTATAGTATATTAGTCAACTTCAATCACTGGGAAATAACATTGTATTAAATTGATAATAATTGTGTATATTTAGGGACTGGCTTGCTTTTTGTGCTCATGCATCAATGAGTAATGGTTTTATGGAAAAAAATTATGAAATACCCAATAGCTATCCATTTTTCATTTCCTATTTTTGAAATTTCCAATTGGCTTTCTAAAATTCAGGGTACTATAGAACTTTAATGGAAAAATTGCTTCATATTATCAAATTCCATAAGCCAAACTTTCAAGAATGCATTATTTATGTAACACAGAGAATTGTCTGCATACATTTCCTAGTACAAATACTCATCCTCCAGAGCAAAAGCATTAACGCCTCTTCCCCTTATGAAGAGGATTGGTCTGCAAGAGCTTTGTGCCTATGCCATGTAAAAAGCACCCAGTAAAGTGGTTGGCATTAGGAAGAGCATCCAGCTGCAGAAACCAAGCCCTGAACTTTAGAAAGCAAATCAGACAAGAACCTGGCACAGCTCTCCTGCTTGCCAGCTCTGGTTGAACTGTCCAACCCATACCAGCATGGAAAACAGTTGTCAAAGGATGATGACATACACACACATTTTTTTTTATCAATAATTGGCAGAAGTTACAAGGTAACTCAAAGGCAGAAAGTCGCATGCAATGCCAACACTCTCAAAACTCTCAGGCCTATAGTTATTCTCTAACGTTTGCCAATTACAAATAATAAACATATACTCACATTCGAGTTATATATTTTTCTGTTTGCATTACCAAACCTATGTATATGTCTACATATGTAATATATATGAGTGTAGACATTTTTGTAACTAGATTCAATTATTTTTTAATATCTGACAATAAAATTAAAGTCAGTAAGTACTGGACAAAGAGGGTACTTTTTCATGCTTGCATGAACCAGACAAGACTACAGTGGGACAGGAATTTCTCTACCGTTGGGTGCCTTTCTGATACCAACCCTCGTCTATTTCCAAAGAAAGTAATACTCACCAGCCCAGACATAGTTACCTAGAGAACTGGACACAGTGACACTGTTGGAATGTGTATTTTGTTTATAAAGATTGCAGAACACATCAAGAATTTTTTTGTGGTGAGCTGCAAGCAATCAATACTACCAGTATAATGTGATGCTTTTGTTTACAATCAACCAATGCATATGAAGGCAAGGGGAAATAAGAATTCATTGACATAAACATATATATCCCATCCCTTATATATGTGTGTGTGTGTGTATATATATATATAAACGATGAGCTTTTTCACTCTGTTAACTAATTTCAGTGACAACATATTGCCCAACTTGTGGCCATAGTATTGAAAACCAGTAGACAGCACCCAAACCGTGGGACTGAAACCATAAACACATAGTGCCAAAGCAAACTTCTTAACCACACACCTATACCTGCACCTGTGTGTAATCTCTCTTTTATATATATATATATATATATATATATATATATAGACAGATAGATAGATATTACACACAGAGAATATGATATAGCACAGGAGGACAATGAAGGAACATACTGAAACCACTCCACCAAAATCTCACAAAGGACATAAACATGCTCACCCCTCATCAGTTATTGACAAAAAAATCATCACAATTTCAATGCCTTATTGAGAATATTGTTCAATTTGGAGGCATCAACAGCAAAACACTACTGGGTTATAAATGAACAAACATGAAAGACAGAATGAGACCTCTAAACCAAACTGTGTGAGTGTGTGTATATATATACATATATACACACACACACAATTCACACTTTACTGCATGGTAGATGCATATAGGGATGAATTTTCCAAAAATACCACCTATAGTGTTATCTAATATTCGTTTTGTCTTAATTTTGTTTTGAAGCTTAAGAAATAGAGCAAACATTTAGGCTTTAAGATCAGGTTGTGTTTTCAGAAAACAGAAATATTTCAACACTTTCCATTGGATAATTTTAAAACATTGGGTGGCTTATTTTTTTTATTTTTTTAACTCTAGAAAATCTTAAATCTGGTCTTACACCTGGTCTAATTTCAATTGTTCCTTTCATCCTGCAAAGATTCTATGTAGTAAACTTTACAGAATAGGAAACTCCAATTTTAATTCAGTATGAGTGCTTTTAACTAACACTTAAAATAGATGCCATAAAATGCTAATGAACTGATTGTTGCAAACGAAAATCTGATAATCCAGGTGAAGACCCCACTTCTTTACCCTGTATTATTTAATCCTTGAAGGGCTATAGCAGACCCTCATAAAGGTAGTGACAGATTGAGGCTAAATTTTAAATTCTACAGGTTCATTTTAGAAAAAAATGTGGATGAGGGGGGGGGGGTCCAGATGGCTGTAGAGTATGGAATTAAGGACTAAGCATAATAACCTTTAGCAAGGTATTTTAAATAACATAAATGAGGAGTCACTAAACAAAGTTATTCTTGAGGACAGACCTGCTAATTATGAACAAGTTAATACTGTTCCTCTGGATTTATACAGAAGAAACACCAGCAACTTCACTCTTGCCTTTCAGTGAAGGCCAGCTGCTACAAACAATGAGGCAGTTCAACTATCTCTGCACAACATATGTGCTATAAGCAGCACACCGGCTTTGCCACCACTATATGTAATAAATAGACAGATGTAAACACCTTGTCTCTATATACAATATATATTTGTCAGTTTCATTTTTGTATTGGGATTTCATCAACAACTGAGTATCCTCTTTAACTGTCCAGGGAAATTGCTTACAGACCCACTATTATAAAGCGGGTAAGTAAACTGGATAAACCAATTAGCTTTTATAACACTTTCTTGGTACATTTCTGGTGTGTTAACAGTGTTTTTGTTTTAATGCTATCCTGTGCTACAGAGCCTATGTAAATATTTTAATCAATTCTGTATGTAATAGGCATGTAAACACCTTGTTTTTAAAGAGAGTATCTTTGTGGACAAAATAAAAGGGATCAGTCAGACTTATTTCAATTTCTGTGTTGGGATTATACAGATGAATGTACTTGTACATAAAGAGTGTTTACACATGCCTATTACATAGCGTTGGCTAAAATCTATAGATAGACAATGTAGTACAGAGTAGCACTAACACTAGACATTATTAACACAGCAGTAATTTATTAATGGCTCATGAGTCAGTGTTGACATGAGAAACTATTGAGTATATAACAGATGAAACCAATAACATATGAAAGCTCACAATCTTAAACCTTTTATTACTATGACAAAAATTATTGTTAGCCATCATAAGGGAAGGGTTCTAGTATGAAAATAAAAAAAAAATCAATTCTACTTCCTCCTTAAAGGGCTTACTATACACAAGTATTGTTTACAATAACATCTACCTCACCCTACGAGATATTTATATATACACACATACAATAATACTCATCATCATTTAACGTCCTCTTCCCATGCTGGCATGGGTTGGACAAATATAAAAAAATATGTATATGTATATATAGTGCACAATAGATTGTGGACAAAACAAATGTCAAGTACATCTTAATATCAACAATTTACATAAATTTAGTTTATTTACAGTACCAATTGTCTGTCACAAACAATTGCAAATATTTTTCTAATCCCTAATCACAAATACTTCTTATACTCAGCTGGTATCTATTACTCTAAGATTTATGGCTCATTCAATATATCCACATCTTCGATCCCTCTAAGTGTTCTTTCACTAATGGCTGGTTATAGTGTCATACTGAGTTCTGACTTAGAGCTTTTGTAAAATACTAACATTAGTTGTTACTACAAGCATCACAGTAACCAAAAAAAAAAAAAAAACCGTGTGAAGTATCAGTGAACATTACAAATTAATGAAAGTTTCTAGAGCATATTTTTTTAGTTCTGTATTTCAATTGTATTTTCAACTTGGTTTCCATAGCTGCAAACAGAGGTGGTGCAGAATAAAGATATTCATAAATAAATAGATAGATCAGATTCATTAAATCACTAGTGAACAGTTGTTAAAAATAAGTTGATGGGAATTGCCACTTTCATTTATTTTTTTTACTGATTAAAAAAAAAATTCTAAAATCATGACGAATTCAAGAAAATACAATTCACTGGTCTGTACAGACTTTAGAACAATGCTCCATTACATAATACCACATTGTACAGTTAATATGGCTTTTGAAAGTTAGGAAAACTTGTCAAAAATATGTAAGCATAGGAAAATAACATGAAATGGAAAAAGCATTGTTGGCTAATTGCCTACAAGTTTTCAATATTGCACTTTTTTAATTCAACTAAAATGACAAAGGCATTTGTAGAGCTGTTTCTTGATGTCATCTGAAGGTAATTCCCTACAGAAAGAGAGAGAACTTTTTGAATTTAAAAACAAAAAATATCACAATGATAATTTGTATATTTCCAAAATATATTCCTGTTATTACATCTTAAGTTTGAAATTTGAGGGCAGATTATAACCCTCCCATTTCAAACTTGTGGTAAAACACTTTCATTGAAGGACTCAAAATTGAAATTTTACTAATAATCAGATTTTAAAACCTAAAATTTATTACAAACACAAAATGCTAAATATATTTTTTGTATTATGTGTTTTATTTTCCCGTGAAATCTCCACATAAATCTGATTTAGTTATTTTTACACAAGAATTTTGCAATACCAATTTCTCTTTCTTGAATTGTGCACTGGAAAGCAATACACACACAAAATATGTAATTTGTAAAGAGCTTTAAAATAAATCTTTAAAATCTTTTGATTTCATTATGAACTAAGGGATAAATCCAATTAGTTCATCTAAACTGCACTTGGAAAGCTGACACTTTCAGTTTTGTAGATACACAGCAATATGAGCAACAAGTTGTGCAATACTATTTCCACCCACTCAGAGACCTCTTTTGGAATTTTATCCCATTCCAATGAGTGTAATCAATATTCATAGCTTCATTAATTTCAGCATTACATTTATCTAATGTACTCTCAAAAATGATCCTCTCAATACCTTGTTTTAATTAAAAATTTCTGTGATATATCAATGCTATTTATATTAAACATTCTGAAGGTGAATTTCAATTAAATCTGCTGAGAACTTAGCAAACATATAGTTAGCATATTTAATGAGAGCTGAGAACATGATTTCCCTGAGAAAGTCATAATAATACTGTGGCTCAACCAACTTTGCTAAAATCCAGTTATCTGGTAAGTTGGATTGCGTGCCTATGTAAATTGCTTACAGGTAATCTTTAATTTATTTCAACCAGTATTTTGAAGACGCAAAGAACTAAGCTGACATGTTCACGGAAAATTGAGGCGACAAAATTCCGAAAAATTGAGTATAACGATTTTATTGAGCTGGCACAAGGTCAATTCTTTGTACTAGTGTGGGTAAGTCAATTCAACTGATCTTAGTATAAACTACTGATTCAAATTTTATCGAAGGAGGAAAAACAAAGTCAATGTCGGAGGTTATTACCCAAGACACAACTCTCCCAAAGCAACAAGAAAAAAAAAAAAAGGGGACGAATAATTATAATAATTAAGTGAATACTAAAGATCCGAAACCAAGCTACTATATCACAACATGAAGGACGAGAGAAAAAATGACAAATATGAACTGGACAAATGCTGCTGCATAATGAATGAATTCAATGAGTGGAAGTTTTTACTTTCTCATGCAACATTTGATTTAGTGAGGTTTACATATTTTTTCGCAATAACTTAGAAAATAAAACAGTTCAACGCACAAAAGAAAATTCTGGAAGACAGTTTAAACAGACACCAGCAGAATGTTAAACATCGATGTTAATTTATACAAATTATACGGTCTTTTTAGCTTAAAATATTACATTGAGAATAACAAGAAACAACTTGAGATTATTATTCTGGATTCTACACAAATAACTCTTTCTGTATGTAAAGTGTTAACATGTTAACGATTATAGAGCAAAATTAAACGAATAGGAAGAAAGTGAAAAGGAGAAAAAAAAAAACACTAATCATTTTGAAATCCTTAACACTATTCAGTATTACATTTCATTACTGACTTTTCCTAAACATTTTAATCTAAAACCGTTTATATTGTAATTCATATATCAACCATAGCTGAAAATAGTACAGTATGTGGGTGTTATCTAGATGATTAAATTCTCAAACATTTTCTTATGTAACAAAATAAGTGCCGAATTAACTATTCCTAGTTAAGTGACCATAACATATAGTTTTATATAAATAGAATAATTAACTAAACAATAGGGCCTGACTGCTTAGTAAAACGACAAAAACAGATCGTCACATCAATACTAAAAATAGGTAGAATACTTTCCCAAAGCAAATCAGTATTTGAAACAATATTTTAATGTCAGATATATCACTTTAATTCATTTATACTAAGAGTACCTAAATAAACGACACTCAGTCAAACAGTCTATTTTAGTCACATGCACAGTCATAACAACAACAATAATAAATTTAAAAAGAAAAACAAACAAAAAATCCTGACTTTTACAATTGCTACTTCCTAAAGTAATTTTGCTTAGTTGATCATATGGTAAACAATAAACACAAAAGTGTATAATGACACTGACTAACTCAGAAGGTGTTTGGACAACTGAAGAATTTTAACAATATATTAGAAAGAGGATATTACAAATAAATTTTTTTTAAAAATGGTTCTCTTGTTTTACGTTTTATGCTATAGCTTAGCTTTCGGATATCTGCAACAAAAAGAATACACAATTTATACCGAACATTCAAAGGACGATAATATTATTTAAACAGTTTTAAACCGAAAGAAAGCGTATGACGCATTATGTACACACGCAAACATTAATACATCTGTATGTGTATGTGCAATATAAGTATATATATATATATATTCAGTGAATCATCAGCTTTAAAACTCTACATGCATCGAGTACTCTTTCTCTCATTTTGTACCTCAAAACGCATACATATATATATATATATATATATATATTCAAACTAATGGCCAGCTTGTATCAGACAAGTCTAAACACACATTTTTATCATCTATTGGGTTATTGGAAAATAAACCGCACAAGAAAAAAAAATCATCATTAAATAGAAACTGTAAAATAAATTATATGATAAAAATCGACCCTGTTAAAGACATGTACTTGCAAATATCAAGTTTGAGATTTCATGGTCGATATATCTAGGTGCGGGTAAAATTTTAATATGCAGGGACATAAGAAACGACACAAAAATAAGATGTTGGGACATACAATTAGCTAGGTAAATTTTATATAGATAATTTTTACACACACGCATTATATATTTATATATTAAGCATATATACACTCACACACGTAAAATATATATATTCATAGTATACTTATCGATACAAGTATTTTATGGGCGTTTTTTTTTTAAGTATGTGAAATGATCTTTCGCTATTTTGAAATATGTATGTTTACGAAATCAATGATGATTTCTAGTAAAGTTAATTCTTTTCTTTTAAAAAGGATAAGGCAAAAATAAATCTTTTAAAAGCTCTCTAGTTTGCTGATAAAGTACGTAATATTGTGTATAGATAGCATAAATGCATTTAACTACAGTTAATATATATATACTATACATATATATATATGAGGGGGACAAGCGGCATTAGGACATACTTTCCAAACGCTTTAAAAACAGAACATTACTGATTCTATTCTAATTTTAAAAGCAAACTCTTTCAACTAGTCGTCTAGATTATCATTCAACGATCGACAAACTACAAGAATCTTATTTAAGCAACGAAAGCTAGAGAAAATACATTTCCGAACTAGATAGTTATAACTGGTCATAGACATGGTATACAATTTTTTTTCACCCTTTACTTCCGGGATGTAGTAGAATTTCAGATTAAAATACGTTAAAATATGACACCAAACAGAAGGAAAAATAATTCAGATTAACATAGAAGTGTATTTAAAAGACATTCTACTCTGAGAGAGTAGAACGCGCACTGCGCACATTGTATTATCAAACAACATCTTCAAAGCAGAACGGAGCCATCTTGAAAATTTTACGATGCACTCACCCTCATGGCGAGACATTATAGCTGAACGGACCGCGAGAGTGGCGAGTAAATATTCCGAAAACGTGAACTGATATGGAAGATTATACTCATGTATAGCAAGTTCTGTCTTCTGCTGTAATTATGACTTCTTTTTACAGGTACGTCTGCTTCAAAATTCCCAGTAGGAATTTTGGAAAAGTCGAGGCCATGGTGACGTCACGAGAATATCTCGTCTTGTTTGGTAACAGTGTGATTTGAAGCACTGATTCTTTCAGTAATGCTTTTTAGCAATTTTTAGCATATTTTATCTTTTTATGCAATATTTCCATAAAAAATTCAATTAATTTGGTGTTTTTCTAATTACTTTGAAAAAAAAAATCATTATCTGTCCTAGTGACGACAACTGGTAATACTGACGCTTCCATTAGCGGTTGCTACTCCTGCTGTTTACTGGGAGGTCACTTCCGGTTGTAGCATCTCGTGTGTCATTGTAACATAAACCATGGCAGTGCAAGGTCGTATTCTCGTTTACGGAGGCAAAGGTGCGCTCGGCTCCACTTGTGTTTCTTATTTCAAGAGCAAGAATTTTGTAAGACACCCAATTATATTTATACTTTTTAGTGTATCTCTTTCCCAATAGTACCTTCTTCACATTTGTGATTATTGAAACTAACATTATCTTCTTCATTCTTTTCTACATCTATTTCGTTTGATGAATGAAAGGAAATTAAACAATACTCTACGAGATCTGTTCATTCTATATTTTGGTAAAATTTACATTGTTTTGATAGTGGCTGTGATAAATCGGGTATTTATGATCTGATTGTCGCATCTAATTGCATTTTGTACCGACGTCATTATTATTCTAACTTTACGTCTTATTTTGCGCTGTTTTCGTTTTCCTTATAATCAATGCTTTTTCTCTCATTCGTACTCTTGAATACATTACGATTTTTCCGAATGATCCATTTTTTTATAAAAATGAAACTGAATTTACCTGTACTTCTAGAAACAAAAAGAAAATCAAACCGACGCTTATGATTTGTGTGTGTAAATATATATGTATATATGCACACTCGTACATAAAATTATGGGTCTATATTACATTTAACTTTCATTTTTGTAAATCTTTATTAGTTACAACAATTGATTTAAAATAAAGTTTTAAATTATTTTTATATTTATATAAGGAATATTATCTTCAAATAAACCCTAGTTATATATTCCCAGTCATCGGGGCCTATCACCTTTTTAAATTTATAACCCCACACTGTAGTAATTCACTAAATTCCTGTATACTTTTGTAGTAAGTTAAAAATGTGCTTAAACAGTTAGACTCTGCTTCGCTGATGAGGTCGAATAAGACCGAAACACGCCAGGATTTACACCGTACTTTTAAAAACCAAACCCACTGAAATTTAAAGGATAGTCGTAATCACCCTGCCAGAATTAACTTTCACTAAACATGTAATTAAAACTTCCACATTATTTATAAGTTTTCATACAGCAGGTGTCCCTTGGTATTTTCTCCCTAGCTATTTACTTATAAATAGGTTGCTAAATATTCAGTTATTCCTCGAAGAATTTGTTCATATATTAGTCCGGCCTATTGATTAACTGAAGAAACTGGAGGAGAATCAACGCTGTTATTCTGTCATTCTACACTAGTAGAATTTAATCTTCTCCCATTCTGTTTTTTTTTCCCCCAATTGCATTAATCTTTCTTTTCAGTACAAGACTTTTTTTTTTGTTTTTAATTTTTAATCTTCGTTTTCAAAGCAGTTATCGATCGACACAATACCATGACAGGAACACCTGCCATTTCATGGTGCCATCGATCACTCTCTCTCTTCCAGGAATAGTATATGTGTCTCTGCTCAGTTTTCTCTTACGCTGATTGCATTTGGGATATATTGATGTTTTTTTTTAATATTCATCCTTGCTATAGAGAACTAGATTTTTGATTTTCATGTCTTATTCTCCGAATTATCTGGCTTAAATGAGAATGTGTGTGTGTATGCGCGCACACACGCACACACACATGCTCTCTCACACACGCACGCACGCACAATGCTCACACACACACCAGTTTATCAGTATATATTCTCGAAATCGATACAAGCCAATTTTCCATCATTATACTTAGTGTTCTTCATAGAGATGCTATTCCAAACGATATGATGTGACACAAGAGTAATGGTTGTCCTAAGGGAGAAGGCGTTGAGCAGCAGAGAAAGTACCATAGTTTGTAAAATTGAGTTTTAAAGAATTATATGAATGAAAAGTTGGTTTTAATAATTAAGAGGTGGTAGAGACAAAATTTTTTTTTTACTATTTTATTTTTGGAAGACCTAGATTTTATTAATTTGAGGAACCCAAGGTTCGTTGACAATAGTTGGGAATATTTTGAGGTTTTAAATTTAAATACAATTGACAAAAAAATATTAAAGTCCGTATTAAAAAAAAAAAGTGGAGAGAATGAGAGAGAAAAAAACGCCCCTAAGACACAGCAGATTTTTTCCTCTCTCTGCAGTTTAAGTATTCTATATTTTCCTTTTCCGCTGGTCCTTTTTCTCTCAAGGGTTGTATAGTTATGCAAATTTACATGTTTAATGTAAGCATTGGGTAGTGTTTGTCTACTATCCCAGGTCGACCCTGATCAAGCAGACCTATGCAGTAGGTACATTTTTGCTTGGTACTTGTAAAAACGTAAACGAAAAAACCACCTTATCTCTTGGTCCTAGTTAATATATTTTCAGCTTAGATAATAGGTTCAAAACTTCACTGCATTGTTAAGAAAACAGAAAAGAAATTGAGATATTAATGTGATAAGGAAATAAAAAAAAGTTTCAGATAAGACTCTTCTTTGAAGGATTCCCATTCTCACTCAGCCCTGCCTTTTAAGCATTAACTGTTTCTTCAAATACATCAGCATTTCTCCGTTTTTGCGCTTCTTTTTATTTAACTGACACTTTCTGATAATCACTTTGTCTTTTCAAACTCAAGCCATCACTTTTAATATCCTGATATGCCTCTGTGGCTATATACACTATTAAGGTACTGGAAGCCACTTGAAAAAAAAAATACAACTATATGATTGAAATATTGGCTATAGGATGGGATCTATATTTCATTGATGCATAATGTAATAAATTACATGGGAGATTGTGTTAACCCAATTAGATTATCATAGAAATAACTAGTGTTCACAGAATGACAGCTGTGTTAAATTTAATGGTTACAAATTCAGAGCCCTTTAACTACATTATAAGACTTCTGGTTATTATTTTTCATAAATATAATATTCTATTATGTATTTGCATACTAATTTGTTAATGCTATATTTATTATAAAATTATATTTAATGATGAATTTTATTTATATTTATGGGATTTGTAATTTATAAAACCATCAAATATTGTAATTGAAATATGCAAAAATGTATAAATCCCATTACAGAAACAATTATAGTAAGAGATGACTCTCTTTAACATCTTCAGTATATGAAGCTTTTTATTATAATGTAGCCCTGCTTACAGAGGTAATTGGTTCAGATTTGTGATTCAGTTCCATATTAGGAACCACTTTTATGGATGCATTTTTGCACTTGAGTTTCTTTAAGTTAAGAATAAGAACCAAACTACCTGGGGAATACTACCTGCAATGGGCTAGCATCCTATCCCAGGATGTATCACTTCCAATTAACTCCAGTATACATACCAGAGCTAAAACCAGAGACCACAAGTCTTTTCATGAAGACTTGAAACTTTTTTTTTTATGAAATAAGCGTAAGCTAAGATCACTAAAATTAAAAAGATCAGACTTTCTTTTTTTTTTTTTTGTGAGAATAAAATCTGAAATACATGGAATCTAGTGTTGGTTTCTACTGGCAACAATTAGTCTACAGAGCGTGTAGTTTGATAAGTACAATTAGTGTGCTTGTGTCCTTCCTTCTTTACTCTCAGCTGAAGAGCAGGGAGTTGAAGTTTCACATCTTTTATTTGAGGTTATGACACTCTTCCAGAAACTCCCTTATTTAGCACATTGTATGGGATAATATTGTAAATTTTATGAGATAAATCACTAATTGCCTTATTACATAGCAGGGATCAGGAGATGAGCTGGTAGAATTGTTAGCATATAATTCTATCACATGCCAACATGAAAAAAGCAGGTGTAAAATGAAAATGATGGCTATTAAAGCAGTTTACTGATAATTTAAAAGATTTTACAGTTATATTAGATGTTAAACATTTCTTTTGTTAGGTAGCACTGACGTTTTACATAGGCTGAAGGTTAAAGAACTTTGATCGCTGGAAATGGGACACATTATATCTAAATATGCATATTCATGCGAGTCAAGGGGGTGGAGAGAGAGAGCTTGACATGCTCAAAAATAACTAACTCTCCTTCAAGTCACACTCTTTCTTCTTGAAGAAAGATATTTTGGTCTGTCATCAAGGTGTAGTGGTCTTGGCTGCAACACCTTTCAAATAGTTCTCAAACTGACAAATATCAGCTAACTCCCTTCCTCCAGAAAATAGGGTAATTGTTTGGGTCCCGACCCAACTTTATTAATGTGAAGACAACATATTTTACATCTGTACAATTATTTTTTTCTTTCCCCAATATGGTGATGGACTAAAATCAAGACTACCTTGATTTTAGTAAAACTGTCAATTTGCCTGTTCCCTTTTCAATCCTCGCAGCCCCTCCTTCAGGAGGACATGTCCTTGTGAGAAATATGGTTTTAAGTAACGGCAAACCTCGGGCTAAACAACAGTAAATTCTAAATATGAGCTCCATATAGAATTAAAACTTTAAATGGGTGTGAAACATATGCAAGATAACTTCCCAAACATAATTGTTTATATGAAGCTAATTAACAGTAATTCAAGTAATTATACAGATATAATTCATTGAGTAAAATTTGCTTTTACTCAAATAGTTATTTTTTAGACTGTACCCTGAATTATTTCGAAATCAATCAGCATGCTGTGTAGTTGTCGGTCCTCACTCGCCTCTGGAATTCTGAAACTTAGCAATGAATTGGGGAAAGTTAGGGCCCTGAAATAGTTTCCCATGTAAATGCTTTATTGGCGCAGTATGTTTGATCGCCCCATTCTATGTAGTAACACTTCAGTTTTTTTTTTTTTTCTGTCACAGATTGTTTCAAAGGCTATAATTCCCACGAGTCTTCTGCAACCGTTCCCATTCCTTGCCCCCATATCCTAGTTTTGTTTCAGATAGAGCTAAATTCCTGTTATCTTTCAATTTATCTCATTCTTTTACATGTTCAGAAGCAGAAGCATGTAGAGCGTTGATGGGGTGCTTGAGAAGACAGTGGTTGATAGGGGAGTAGAAGTATGAAATAATAATAAGGATAATAATAATAATCCCATATTTAACGATGTGGGGTGAAAAGTACAGTTAGAATGAGTGATGTGGGTAAAGGAAGAAGTCCTCATTGGGGTGAGAAAATTTTTTCTTAGCTGGTTAACTCTTGCTGATTGATATTGCTTCTCCCGTCTCATACTTATATACATAGCATTATTTTTGGAATATTATTGTGTTTGCAAGTTAGCAAGACACAAATATAAAATGTGTTTGTCTTAGCAAGGACTGCTGCAGATGTTTTATCCTGGGTCATCTCTAATCAAAGAAATCTTTGATGAAAGGTATTCCAACAGTGACCATCCCGTCTTTTTACGGGTATATAAGGCTATATTATCCACTGTATCCCGTTTTTTTTTTTTTTATTTGGTAGGATGTTATTTGAGGGAGATTTGGTTGCCATTTTTTGTTAGTTGAGCAAACCTGTTTGTACATTGGCAAAGAAACAAGTATATCTAAAATATGTGTGTGTTGGCAAAGTCAAGGGTAGATCTGAAAATGAGAAGTAAACATTTGTTTTAAAAATAAATTGTAAGCTCTTAGAAGCATGCAGCTGTTCTTGTTTGATGGGATGTACATTCAGAGAAAAGATTTATATCTTACAAGAAAAGTAGTCTCATCTAAGAAATGGAAATTCTTTTCTATCAAAATGTTTTAAAACTCATCTTTTTCAAATTCATTGCTTATAAAACTTTGTTCACTGTGTCAGAGAAAGGTTGGCTGGGAAACAAAAGCAGTAGAAGGCTGAATTTTGAGGGGGATTGGTTTGGCAAAGGGTTTAACCCTCTAGCATTCAGACCAGCCATATCAGGCCCAAATATTCTGCCTTTTTTTATGTTCAGACCTAAACAGATCAGGCCTTTCACAACTACCCTGCAGTGTCATTCTAAAAGTAAGCAATCACATCCTTGAAATCTGAAAGCAATGAGATAATGCATGATTAATTCAAAGTAATTTGAATGAATAAGCATTACATGTACTGGAGTAATCTGAATGCTAAAGGCTGAGGGATGAGTGTCTCAAGTAGGGACCTGTCTGGGGAGAGCTGGCCAGCCTATTGTGGCACAGTACCCTCTTTCACTAAGTGGTAATTAACAAATTTCTCCTTTCCATACTTGTTAAAAAGTCCAGATTGTTTTAATCAAAAAATTACTGACGGCGAAAATTTGATATTTAGATGAAAGCTGCCTTGTGTGTGTCTAATTGTTCTGCCCCCCCCCCTCCACTACTTGACAAACAGATTTGGTGTGTTTATATTTCTGTAACTTTGTGGATCAACAAAGAAGACCAATAGAATAAGTACCAGGATTAAAAAAGCTAACTGAAATAAGATAAAAAAACAAATTCATATTATTAGTACATTTAAATAACAAACAAAAAATTTAGAACAAGAAACATTACAATGTAAATTTCAAATAAAATACTGATCACTTTGTTACTGCTGTTCACAAATCATCCATATATGTTGGTATTTGATTATAATAAAAAGCAAATGTAAATAAATAATTTTTTAAGTGGCGGAAGTTGAAGTTGACAAATGTAAATAATATTGTGTAGAATATTGTTAAAAAAAAACCCCTTGAATGGAATACTTTGATTAGATGGCTCTGTAGAATTCTTGGCTATTGGTCTGTTGATTCAATGGGCAGGTAATCCAGTTGATCAAAGATCATTGACACTTGGAGACCCATTGTATATATGTAGAAGATTGTTACAAAGGAACAGATTGTGAAATCTGGCATTTGGAGCAAATTTAAGCCTTTTCTGTTTTGTTTTAGTGTAGGGAGGGACTAGACTTGTTTTCTTATGATAAGTATAGTATTTGTGTCTTGATACTGTTGAAAGAGATTATGTAACCAATAAAGGATGTTTTTAGGGTCTTCTTTAAACATGGAATTAGGGTATTTCTGATATGATAGATAAAGGTTGTTTGTGGATGATACTTTTGTGTGTGGAATGTTGAGATGTAAGGATGGCTTCATTTGCATAAAAGTCTTAAGTAATAATAAAGTATTATAATAATGTTTCGTCGTTAATATAGAGAAGGTAGTAAGGTGGTGAACTGGAAGAAACGGTGTGTTGGGCAAAATGCTAAATGACATTTTGTCTGTCTTTACATTCTGAGTTCAAATTCCATTGAGGTCAACTTTGCCTTTCATCCTTTTTGGGTTGATAAAATAAGTACTAGGAGTTGACATAACTGACTTACCCCCTCCCCCCAAATTGCTGACCTTGTGCCAAGATTTGAAACCAGTATAGAGAAGGAAGTGTGTGGGGAAACATTACAAAGCCTTAGAGTACATCAGAAGTTGATAAAATGTGTGTGAAAGAGAGAGGGAGGTGGGGAGAGAGACCCAGCAATGCACACTGTACTGATTAGAAAGGAAACTTTCAATCCTAAAGAGAAAATGGGATTAGGATGGAGCTCAGCGGAGATTGACTTCGTGCATTTGCAGGCGTTCTTTCTGTGTTACTATAGAAATTTGCCACTCTTATTCCAATCAGTGCTTGAAAACCTGTTGCTAAATGTATGTTCAGTCTGTATATTTATTTGAAGGACTTATTCAAGAGAAGTGCTCACTCAGTTGAGTGTTTTTCTATTTGCCAGCTGTTCAAACAATGTATCAAATAAATTTTACATTTGATACTAAAAACAATTCTGAATTGTTTATATATATTTTTTTTTAATAGGCACAGGTATAACTGTTTCATTAAGAAACCTGCTTTGCAATCAAACCAGTTTCAAGTTCAGTCCCATTGCATGGCACCTTAGGCAGGTGCATTCCACTATATCCCTGGGTTGACCAATGCCTTTTGAGCGATAAATGGAAACTGTTGAATCCTGTTGTATTCATGTGTGTGTGTCTGTTTCTCCATTTGTATTACTCGACAACTGGTGTTGGTTTGTTTACATTTTGCAGCTTAGCAAAAGAGACCAATAAAGTAAATACCAGACTTAAATGGAAATAAGTATTGGGATTGATTGCTTTGATTAACCCTTTAGAATTTAAACCACCCATATCCAACCCAAATATTTTACTTGTTTTATGTTCAAACTGGTGAGATCTGGCCTCTCACACTTTCCCTACAATTTCATTATAAAAAGAAACAATCATGTCATTGAAATCTTGAAGCTACTGTTTCAAGCACTTTGCGCAACCATATCAGGAATTAGTAGGTTCTTGTTGTGAAGGATTCATCTTCATCATCATTGTCATTTAACACATGTTTTCTGTTGGCATGGGTTGGGCAGTTTGACAGGAGCTGGTCAGCCAGTGAGATGTCCAGTCCTCAGTTGTCTGTGTTGGCATGGTTTCTACAGCTGGATACCCTTCCTAACACCAACCACTTTACAGTGTGTGCTGGGTACTTTTTATGTGCTAACGGCACAGACACACTTACATGACACCAGCACCTGCAAGACAAAGACCTTTCAGCTGGGATAGGGAGTGGGGGGCATGGCCATAAAAAAACATGCCTGTTTGTATGGATGGTCACGATTTTACTTAGCTTGATGTGTCTTGGAGCGTTGTTGTAATTCTGTACTGAAGACAATTGTATAAACAAATTTCTTCAAAAACTACAAACGTACAAATATACAAATAAAATGCTATGATGCTTGTGCTTATTTTAAAAGTCTGATCTTTACATTTTCTTCAGATTACTAGCCTTGACATTATTAGACATTTAAATTTTGTTTCTCACAAATGAGATAACATTTTCCAGAAGAGAAGAAAAAGGAAAAAAATTTTTTTTAATTCAAGAAAATATTTTGAAGCTTAATATATTTGTTTCTACTTTTATGCATATTAAACAGAAAAATAAGAAAAGCAATCTTTAAATCTTAATAGACGCTGACCCAAATTGACATCCATTTTCCCTGCATTCTGATATTTTTTGGGAAAAGCTGTTATCATAATATATGTTTATTCTTGCCTGTTTTAAAAGGGTTTATGCTACTTAATAAATTAATGTCAGTTTTTGGTCTATATTTCTAGTATTCCAAGCAGCCATTGGATGAAAATGCTTGACGCTATTTATTTCAGCTTCTTATGTTCTGATTTCAAATTCTGCCAAAGTCAACCATACCTTTTTGTTCTTTTGGGTTTACTAAATAATGTACCAGTCTGGAGCAGTAAATTGGTGGAGTTATTAAAGCATCAGCCTTGCAGTAATTTGTTTTGGCTCTTCATGCTCTAAGATCAAATCCTACCATGGCCTACTTTTGTGGCAAACTTAATCTGTTATCCACTTTAACACCACTATCTGGTCCTTGGTTGTTGAACATAACAGAATTTTTTGCTTTCTTATCAAGGCTTGTTACCAGTTCAATTAGCTTTACTCCACACAAAGTGTGTGATTTGGTTTTTTTGGGCTGTGTGTGATTTGGTTTTTTTGGGCTGTGTGTGGCATCTTGGGCAAGTGTTCTACTACAGCTCTGGACTAACCAAAGTCTTGTGAGTGGATTTAGTAAATGGAAATTGCAAGAGGCCTCTGAGTGTGTGTTAGTCTCCTTGTCTTGACATAATATGGTAGTGTTAAGCAAGTTTCTCTGTCATGCAAGCAGTGTCCTTTGTTGCCAATCTTCCATGAAAACATGACTAGTCATGGGGAAATACTACTTCACTTTGGAAACAGGTGAGGGTTGGTAATGGCATAAGCATCCAGCTGTAGAAAATCCATCTCAACAATTTCCATCTGACCCATGCAAGCAGGGAAAAGTAGACATTAAAATGATGTATCAGTTTTTGTGGTTGAGGTCATAAATACCAAGTTCTCCGTAGATAACTGAAGGCAATACAGTGTTAAACCAGACAGGAACTGGATTGTCGACTTCTTTCCGGATCCATCCTCTCGTCATCTATAGGTGTTCTATCATCTAATATATTTTGAATTGTGAAATTGCTATAGTTTCAACCAAAGCTGAAAGTATTTGTTTTCCAGATACTTGTTTCTGTGATGTGGAGAGCCAGAAGCCTTTAACTCTCTGGCATTCAGATTTCTCTCTCAAACATAATGCTTATTTATTCATATTGTCTTGTAGCATCAAGACTTCAATGATATGACTGTTTATCTCTTATAATGACACTGTAGGGCAGATGTGAAAGGCTAGATGTGGCTGTCCTGACCATAAAACAGGTAGAATATTTGGGCTAGGTATAACAGGTTTAAATGCTAAAGGGTTAAAATGTACAAGAATCTGGGACTGAATGGTAAAGAAACAAAGCTACAATAATGCTACAAGGCTGGGAATGGTAGTGACAGTCTGGTGACATTTATGTATCATTCAGATTCCTTTTATTTTGTCTTTCTGTTCTCATATTCTATTGTCTGACTGAACCAGTCTGATAAATCAATACTTGTGTGTGTTTGGTGGTGGTAGTTGTGACAGAGAATACATAATGTTGAGCTTATGTGGAAGCTTTTGTGTTCAGCCCACTAGAAATAGCAACCAAATTCTCCCTCAGATCTTATTCTATTTTGAAAAGCAAATGGCTTTTTGGATAATGTAGCACATCATATAATTCTTTCTTTTAGATGTGGAATGGTTATGGCTTGAACACAGTTGGTCAGAGCTAAGCAACACCTAGATATCATCAATTGGTTTTAGAGCTGCATTTTTTTTTTCTTTCTTATGAATTTGTGAAGTCATCATCATCATTTAACATCAGTTTTCAATGCTGGCTTGGGCTGGACTGCTTGACAGGAGCTGGCTAGTCAGAGGACTGCATCAAGCTCCACTGTTTTGGCATGGTTTTTATGACTGGATGCCCTTCCTAATGCCAACCACTTTACAAATTCGACTAGGTGCTACCTCTAGTGAGGTCTGTTTTGGCATGGGTTTTATGGTTGGATGCACTTCCTAATGCCAACCACTTTACAGAGTGGGTTGGGTGCTTTTTACATGGCACCAACACTGGCGAGGTCTGCTTTGGTATGATTTTATGTTAAAAAATGACCAGTGTGCTGGGCTTGAGACATTTCCAGTATGGCGTTGAATTTGTGATGGCCAATGTAAAAAATTATTTACTAAATATTTAACATTGGGACATCATTAAAGATTTAAAATTTTCATTTAGTTAGTGACTCAAGAGAGTTGTATTATTTTTCTTTTACTTTTTGTTAAAGTTCTACCTTGAAGGATTTAGGTAAACAAATTGATCCTAGTATTTATATTTTAAGCCTGGTACTTATACTACTGGTCGTGTTTGCCAAACTACTAAGTTACAGGGATGTAAACAAACCCATACCAGTAGTCAAGTGGTGTGGAGAGGGCAAAGACACATACATACATGAGTGTGTGTGTGTATATACATGACAAGCATCTACAGTCTCCTGGTTGGTGCAGGCCTATAATAGAAGATATTTGTCCAAGACGCTGGGCAATGAGGCTGAACCCAAAACCATGTAGTTGCAAAAGCAAGCTTCTTAAGCACACAGCCATGATCCCTTCTTGAAGATCTGTGCAAAATAGCAAAGCGCAACAATTATACAGTGCATTCTAATAAAACCTTGCAATTATGCAACATCTCCCCACCCTGCAGGGTTGCTCATTCCCTCATTTCTCCTTCCCACGATACCCCTTTACAGTTTAATGAGATTGTGAATTAGACTATCTCATAAAAGCACAGCACAGCTTTAATTGATTGGATTCTACAGAGACCAATTATATTTGGCTCCAAAAGCTGGTGCTGTATCAGTTTAGGTGTGACACTAATGTTTAATATATCTTATTAATCATTTTTGAGTTTTACGGAAGCATGTGTCATCGTTTGACTGTGGATATGAAATGGTACCAATAATCAGGTTGCAGTGATCTTAGCTCTTATCTCTCTATGCAAGTGTTTTCATTCCATTAGGAAACTGTATTAGGTTTGCAGTCAGTAAAAGACTGCAAAGTAATCTTTCTTCACTTCTGTCTCTGTACAAACAAGTGTCTCCATTAGATTATGTGACCCCCCACTTCTCATCTTTTATGTGTTTATGAAAAATAATAAAAACAACTATAAAGATCTATAAAAAAAAAAGTCTTTTACTGTCTAGTGATGGTATTTCAAGAGCTTATTTGTTCTGTTTTTAATAGTACCTGCAGCAGTGAAAGTGGGGGGCTGCTGTCTTGTTTTATAGACACTTGAGCTTAAAAAAAAAAAAATCCTGTCTTCTTCAATATGTGGTGGAGGGGATAAGGCAGATTAAAAGAGAACAAGACTATTCTTTTACACTTGACCTACAACTAGCTTTCTTCAGATTTCTCTTTTCCCCACCTCCCTGGTTTCAAGTTCTCATTCTAACATGTGCCATTTTAATTTTTTTAGATTGTTATACTTATTCCATACATGGGCCAATAAGGAAGCCTTTATTAGTCTCTATCTGTGCCAGAAATAGCAGCTAAATCACCTTCCTCATATCCTATTATCCTTTAATAAAAAAAAAAAATATATATCACAATATAGTCCTAGATATAATGATATACTATGTTTGAAAAAATGGTGAAGTATGGTCATGGTTGAAATGCCTTTTGATCATAGGTCTTCCCGTAGAACAACTTGGTGTTAAAGAACCCAATTCTTTTAAATCAATCAATATTTTAAATTCACTTCTCAGTTCAGTTATATCAAAGTAGATGCAGAAGAGTGACATGGTTTAACAAACAGTGGTGCCCCTGCATGACTGCAGCTTCTGAGCTGAAACACAATAGAATTATTATTGGTGGTAGTGAGAGGAGTCTTCTTTAGCCTCAGGCTGACCAAAGCTTTGTGAGTGGATTTAACACATGGAAACCGAAAGAAACCTGTTGTAGACATCATGTGATAGTTGTAAATGAGCATCATTGTTATATAAGTGAGGTTATTTATTTCGAGTCTTCCATGAAAAGCATACCTGGCCATGGGGAAATAATTCCTTGTTTGGAAATTAGTGAAGCTTAGCCTGTAGATTTCCGTCTAACTTGGGCAAGTATGGACACCCACATATATTTGTGTTGTAAGAAACTTGCTATGCAACCACATGGTTTTGGGTTCAGACCCACTGCGTGGAACCTTGGGCAAGTGTCTTCTACTGTAGCCTTGCATTGACCAAAGCTTTGCGAGTATATTTGGTTGCCACAAACTGAAAGGAACCCATCATATATAATGTGTGTGTGTGTGTGTTTGTACTCCACCATTGCTTGATAATTGGTGTTGGTTTGTTTACATCCCCATAACTTAGTGATTCAGTCAAAGAGACTGGTAGAATAAGTACTAGGCTTAAAAAATAAGTCCTGGGGTTGATTTCTTTGACTAAAATCCTTCAAGGCAGTGCCCCAACATGGCCATAGTCAAATGACTGAAACAAATAAAATATAAAAGATAATACAATAAACTGTACATTTTTTTTTTTTTTATGTTCTAAAATGCTGGTGTAACTAAAAGTAAATATTACAAGTGATTAACAATGTAAAAAGTGATGTCGGATTTCTAGATTTATGAGACATGAAGATTTAACAAGTGCCCTTAAACAATGTCATAAATTGGAATTGTTGTTTATGTGTGATATTAAATTTTAGCAATAAAATCTGGTTTATAAAACTGGTATGTAAATGTTTTTTTTTTTCTTTTATTATATTAACGAACCAAGACAGCAAGGTGGCGGTCATTAAACATGCTGAACCATATGCTTAGTGTCATTTTGTATGGCTTTATGTTCTGAGTTTGAATTCCACTGAGGTCAACTTTGCTTTTTCTCCTCTTGGTGTTGATAAATTAAGTACCAGTTGAGTACAGGAGTCAATGTAACTGACTTGCCCCTCTCCACATATCTAATTCATTTTTCTTTTGTATTGTCATTTGACTGTGGCCATGCTGGAGCACCATCTTTAATCAAACAAATCGACCCCATGACTTATTCTTTGTAAGCCTAATACTTATTCTATGGGTCTGTTTTGCGGAACCACCAAGTTACAGGGACGTAAACACACCAACATCGATTGTCAAGTGATAAGAGACAGACAAATACATACATATATGTGTGTGTGTTTGTATATATATATATATATATATATATATATATATATATATATATATATATATATATGTGTGTGTGTGTGTGTGTTGGGCTTTTCAGTGTCTGTTTACCAAATCCATTCACAAGGCTTTGGTTGGCCTGAGGCTATAGTAGCTGGAGCACAACCTTTAGTTGAACAAATCAACCCCAGTACTTATTCTTTGTAAACTTATTTATTCTATTGATCTCTTTTGCTGAACCGCTAAGTTATGGGGATGTAAACACACCAACATTGGTTGTCAAGCAATGGTGGGGGGGCGCACACAAACACATATCTACTACATATGTAGGAAATTCTGTCTATGGGTGTGTTTGTGGAGTTGTTAGCTAACTCCTACATCATTTTATCGATTTTGATGAAACTTGACATGAGTGTAGAACTCATTACTGGAAACCTCATGGCATAATCAAATTGTTGAAAAAATTGATAATAGAGCTCCTGGAAAAGATCATTACATATATGTAATATATTTCATTTTAACAACCAAGGGAAATAACCCATTCATTTTCCTAAATCATTTGGTATAAATCAAATTGAATATGCTTATTTCTTAGTATTCATGAATATATCAATACTAGCACTGCTGAGGGTAATATTCTCTGGGAACACACAAAAGCCCTTTTCAGAGTTATTTAATTTGAGTTGTTGCGACATTATATCTGATTAGCCTGTTATTATGCAACATGCTTCACAATTTTATTATACATACCTTATTAGTATTTCCTCCTAGGTTCTATATACTCTGGGAACACAAAGCCCATTTTGGGGCTACTTTATTTGAATCCTTACTATCGGGTAACTAATTTCATGTTATTACAAAACTGACTTCACAGTTTGGGAATTCCTAAAAATAAGATCCTGTGTAAGACAGTTCGGTTTTCTCTGTAAATGCACAAAAACCGTTTTAAGGGCTACTTTCTATTGTTATTGAATTGTTGGAATAATTATGAGAACGAAACCAAGGAATAAACTCCACTTTCCCGGGAATTACTGGTACATCAGCTAGTGTGTGTGTGTGTGTGTGTATACGACATGCTTCTTTCAGTTTTCGTCTACCAAATCCACTGACAAGGCTTTGATCAGCCCGAGGCTATAGTAGAAGACACTTGCCCAAGGTGCCATACAATGAGACTGAATCCAGAACCATGTGGTTGGTAAGCAAGCTACTTACCACACAGCCACTCCTGTGCCTATGTATGTATATATGTTTGGGTCTGTGTTTGTCCCCACCCCCATCACTACTCAACAACCAGTGTTGGTGTATTTGTGTCCCCCGTAACTTAGCGGCTTGGCAAAAGATACCGACTTCTTAAAAACAAAATAATAAAGTCCTGGGTTTGATTCATTCAACTAAAAATTCCAGGCAGTTCCCCAGCACGGCTACAGTCTAGTGACTGAAACAAGTAAAAGGTAAAGGACCATATTGTCTTTCTGTTCTGTAATGACGGATGGGGAGTGTAACGATAAACCATAAGAAAGGGAGCAACTAAGAAAAATGTTGGGTCATAGGCACTATAAGATTCTAGAGATATTTTTGAGTGCAAGTAGACTTGATAATTAAGATAAGGTTAGCATTTATCTTGCAGTGGTGTTGGCTGGTGTTAAATCTGCATTGTGCTTTCTAATCTTCAAAGGTGAAAGCATTATTATCATAACATTAAAGTTTAGCAATTGTTTTTTGTTTTTTTCAGTTACAAACATATGCTTTAAATGTTGTCATACATGTGCAACATAATTTCTTATCATTGCACAGCACCATCACACATAATGTAATGTTATTCAAGGCACACTGAAATGGGAAACCTAATTCGCTGCCTAATCTAATATTGGTTTCAAATTTAGGCACAAAGCCAGCAGTTTTTGGCTAGGGGTTAAGTCAATTACATCAACCCGTGTTGAGCTGGTACATTTTTTTTATCAACCCCAAAAGGATGAAAGGCAAATTTGACCTCGGCAGCATTTGAACTCAGAACATAGAGGTGGAAGAAATGCCACTAAGCATTTTTCCCAGCCTGCTAATGATTCTGCCAGTTAACTGCCTTTGCCTTGTTTAATATTACTAACTGGTTCCTCGGAATTGTTCAGCAGAGTCTGCACTGCTGCAACCATTTGGATGATAATAACTTACTGTCTTAATGCATTGCTTCCAGCTGCACCTTTTATTGAATAACACTATCATATTTAGTCAGCACAGATGGAACTTGTTCTCCGATAGACATGACCATTGCCATAAAGAACATGCTTTCTTTATTTACTGGTGGTTTCACCTGCAGTCACAGATTTCTAGCTAGATTACTTTCAGAATTAACCTTTTTGATACCACTTTCCTGAAACCATCTCTGGTTTTAGGATAGAAACTTCTTACTTAAAGATGGTTTAATCCTTTAGCATGCATATTACCTTGTCAAATGTAATACTTATTCACATTGTTTTGAAGTAATCATAAAATAAAATAAATAGCAGTTGAGCACCAAGGTTGATGTATTCAACTTAGTGCCTCCCCTAAAATTTGAAATCAATAAATATAACAGTTAGTTTAAATCATTTTTTTTTTTTTAAATGTTAATTTTAGAGTGAATATTAATTTCAATGTTCAGCTTTAATTACAGTGTGTAATACTGTGCCAGGGCCCATAGTAAGCCACTAGTTTTAACCTGTTCAATTCTCTTTGTTGCAGTGGGTTGGGTCAGTTGACAGGATCAACAATGATGATGCCCATTTTAATGTACAAGTCACTGGTTCTACTTTGCATGAGCAAAATGAAGAAATCGCAAAGAAACTCTCAGAAAGTCTTGCTGGGAACAAGTTAGATGCCATATTGTGTGTGGCAGGAGGATGGGCTGGTGGCAACGCTGATTCTAAAGGTAAGTGGGTTATATTGTCACTACCTAAATTTATTGCACACTTGGTGAATGTGTGCATGTATGTGTTTGTGAGTGTGTGTGTGTATTTGTGTGCATATGTCTGAGTATGTATATGCACATCTGTGCTTTTGTGTATGTATGCACAACTGTATGTGTGCATGTCTGCCTGTGTGCACATCTCATGTTTGCATGCATGCATGTCTCTTTACATATATCTATTTCTTTACTACCCACAAGGAGCTAAACACAGAGAGGACAGACAAACGGATTAAGTCGATTAAATCGACCCCAGTGCGTAACTGGTACTTAATTTATCGACCCCGAAAGGATGAAAGGCAAAGTTGACCTCGGCGGAATTTGAACTCAGAATGTGAAAACAGACGAAATACCGCTAAGCATTCTGTCCGGCGTGCTAACGATTCTGCCAGCTCGCCGCTTTACATATATCTGTCTGCACATGTCAGTACATGTGGTGTGTGTGTGTAACTGTCTGTGAATGTGTCTGGCTAGCTGTCTGTATGTTTGTGTCTCTGTGAATGTGTCCATGCAGTTGTTTGTCAGTCAGTCTTTTAATTGGAGATGAACAACAGGAATAGTTAATTGTGGTGAAACTCAATAGAATGAAATAAAATATTGTATTGTATTCTCAATTTTCCTTTTTCATATTAAATGGTAATAATTAATATTGAAAAGAAAAATTTTATTTGTTAATTACAGACTTTCTGAAGAGTGCTGATGATATGTGGAAGCAAAGTGTTTGGTCATCTGTCATTGCCTCTAGTTTAGCGGCAAAGCATTTAAAAGAAGGTGGTCTTTTGACTCTTCCAGGAGCAGCACCTGCAACTGATGGGACACCAGGTACTGTCAATGACAATATAACAGTTACAGTATGGAAGACACTTTAACCTTTTAAAAACACTCTAAATCTGTTAATTTCATCTCAACATTATTTGGTGCCGATTTTTTTTTTCTTTGAATGGCTAATGTGTCTTTCACACTACAATTGTTTTAGTTTCAGTATGTCATCACTATGCTCTTTATCATCACCATCATTATCATCATTTAATGTCCATCTTCCATGCTGGCATAAGTTGGATGGCTTGACAGGAACTGGCAAGGCCAGGAGCCGTACCAGATTCCATAATCTGTTTTGGCTTGGTTTCTATGGCTGGATGCCTTCCGAATGCCAACCACTCTACAGAGTGTACTGCGTGCTTTTTATGTGGCACAGCTATGCCTGCACCTGTGTGTGATACAACACCATAAAAAGAAATATAACATAGTAGCATGTCTTTTCTGGTGTCTTGTCCAACCTTTCTTGAACTGTTTTTTATTTCTTTCGCTAAATTCTTCAGTCTTGTCTTTAATGGACACACACACACACATGTTGAAGGCAACCAATTATAGAATATGATTAAAAGCATTTCTCTGATTAACTGTACTGTGATGTTTGTTGAAATATGAGGACATCATTGAACTATTGCAATTACTTAAAGTTAACAGCAATGTATTTCAACAAATATTATATGAAAAAGATTAAGGGAATTTGGCTGCTATTTCTAGTGACTACATAGTTTCCTTTATTGGCTCATGAGATCCTAGATATTGCAACTCCAGTTTTAGTTGCTGAGCATTTCTGTGTCAGAGTTGCGAACCCCTCCCCCCCCATACTTAAAGGCGTCAAAAGAACTTCAGTCCTTTATTGTTTAGTCGTTTTTACGTTTTATTCACTAAATACTGCCTTTGAGATCTTTTAGCTCAAATTCACTGTTGGTGGTAGAATTTGATCAATGCAGGGGACAGGGTTTGTTTGTTTGACTAAAGTTCGACAATATGAGAGAGTATTATATAAAATTCATTTCCTGTCACCATTGATTTTCGAATGGATGATTTCCTTGAATTATTGTCTCAGCAGTTCTCTCATTACTATTTCAGCCAGCAGAATGAAGGCTATACTTCACTGATAAAGGCATAAGCCTTAAATCCGTTTAGAGTTGTCTCCCATATATTTGAGAAAATGAAAATTTTAGCAATTGACTAATATTGTTATTCTTGCCCCCTTCCCATTGAATAATTATTCCTAGTTACCCTATTTAACCCTCATCATATTAACACATTTGCTCTTGAGCTTCATTTCTCATTTTGTTCCAGAATACCAATATGGTATCTTAATTTTGATATGAGAGCCATATTTTTTTCACTCTATCATATGTGAGGCATGGATCACTGATGCTGTTTATTAACCACAATCCACCAGTAGATTGTGTGGGTCTTGCAGACGTACCACCACAACCCTCTGGTAGGTTGTGTTGGAGTCAGCATCATCATCATCATTTAACGTCCGCTTTCCATGCTAGCATGGGTTGGACGATTTGACTGAGGACTGGCGAACCAGATGGCTGTGCCAGGCTCCAATCTGATCTGCCATTCCTAATGCCAACCACTCCAAGAGCGTAGTGGGTGCTTTTATGTGCCACCAACACGAGGGCCAGTCAGATGGTACTGCCAACGGCCTCGCTCGAAATGGTGTTTTTTATGTGCTACCTGCACAGGAGTCAGTCCAGTGGCACTGGCAATGACCTCGCTCGAATGTTTTCAACTACTGCATTATAAGCCTTGAGAGATCCTCCCACATAGGCCCTTAGTGCATAGATGATAGCAGACAAGAATAAATATCTAAACACTAATTGAACTATTTCGTACAAGACCTGGGTTAAACAGTTCGTCATGGTACTCAGGAGCTTAATTGTTAGGTCACTGTCAGTGATTTATGACACCTGTATCTATTGCAATATAAACAAATTAATATTGGAGACAAATTGATATTGTTGTGATCATCTACAGGCCAATCCTGATAGAAAGGACCAATGATGCAGGATATTCTTGACATGGCCATCTGCCTTATTTCTTTAAACACTGTAAAATTACATACAATATCCAATGTAATTTTTTGTTTTTGAAGGCTGGTTAGAAATTGATTTGACTGTTATTTCTAGCATATATGACAACCATTAAAGGTTCCTTCATAAACATCAGTAGATGATTATGATGGCTATCTTGAATGTCAAATGTTTGTGTTTTATGATTTTGTTGCATCTCAAGAGGATCAATAAACTCTCTCTCTCTCACATACACACAGAGGTTCTGTTTCAGTTATATTGTTTGGATTAGTCAATTAGTCAACCATTTAACTAATTAACGGTTTGATTAATTGTTCGGTCAAACATTCAGTCAGTTATGTATGTCAGTTCTTTCATCGCCATTTGTGACTGCATCAAGGGCACACTCTCTCTTCAAGTCTGTCAAATAATCATTCAATTAGTTAACTAATTTACTAAATAATAATGATGATAATAATAATCATAATAATGATAAGTGAAATAGAACCAGTGTATGTGTTTATAATTGGCATAATGACCGTCCCAAGATAGATAAAAGTCTGTTTCAACAAATGATCTCGTATTAAAAATCTTGCTAACCAAATACAAAAAAATAATGTTTTATGACTTTCTGTTGTAATGTATTATTTATTTTGAGTTTTCCCTTATTTCAGGTATGATTGGCTATGGAATGGCTAAGGCTGCTGTACATCAATTGACCAAAAGTTTGGCTGGTGACAAAAGTGGACTCCCTTCTCGTGCTGTAGCTCTTGCCACCTTACCGTAAGTTTTGACTGATCACTTCATTAGAAACAATTTCTTGCGATATTCTTGTAATAAAGATTACATATTCTAAAAGGTCTATCCTCTTTACAACATTAATCATCATCATCATCATTATTGTTGTTGCCGTTTTGTTTTAAATCTGCTTTCTCCATAGTGGCATGGGTTGGATGAAACACTTTGAGACAGTATTCTACAACTGGAGACCCTTGACTCTTGTTTACTTAGAAGTAGTCTTCACTTGTCAAACCGCTCTTTTACTTGTTTCAGTCATTTGACTGTAGCCATGCTGAAGCACCGCCTTTAGTCGAAGAAATCGATCCCAGGACTTATTCTTTGCAAGCCTAGTACTTATTTTGTTGGTCACTTTTGCTGAACTGCTAAGTGATGGGGACGTAAACACACCAGCATCGGTTGTCAAGCGATGTTGGGGGACAAACATACACACACACACACACATATATACACACACACACATACAAGCTTCTTTCAGTTTCCATCTGCCAAATCCGCTCAAGGCTTTGGTCGGCCTGAAGCTATAGTAGAAGACACTTGCCCAAGGTGCCACGTAGTGGGACTGAACCCGGAACCATGTGGTTCATAAGCAAGCTACTTACCACACAGCCACTCCTGCAACGGTTTTTTTTTTTTTTTTTGCAAGGTCTGTACATTTCTGCTGAGAATGCAAAAACACAAAAATAAGAGGCCTGCACCTATGTGTGTATGTGTGACATAACACCAGAATAAGAGAACAAATTACATAGTCTTCACTTGTAGTAGCATTCTTTATGGCGTCTTGTTTCCACACACACACACACACGTCTTGCAGAATGTAATCAGTTATGGGATATAATTAAAAATACATTTCTGATTAACTGTACTGTGATGTTTATTGAAATACAAAGGCGTCTTTGAACATTCCCTCAATTGCTTTTGAAAGGTAAGTCACCCAACGAAGATGAAGCGTTAAAATTCTATCGGCAAAAGAGACCGATAGAATAAGTACTGGGCTTACAAAGAATAAGTCCCGGGGTCGAGTTGCTCGATTAAAGGCGGTGCTCCAGCATGGCCGCAGTCAAATGACTGAAACAAGTAAAAGAGTAAAGAGTATATATATATATATATTTGTGGATTATTTTGTTTTCTATTATTCTGGCGAGAAGGGAGACAACTTTGAAAATGTTTAAAATTCCCAATATATATATCTCTGGAGATAGATGGTGAATGTTTTTATTTTTCATTCTCTTCGAAGTTTTATCCCTAATAGTGGTTTGGACTTTGGCTGTTCCTTCTAGCGTGCCAGGAATCCTATGACGGATACTTATGTGTTTAAATGTACACTGTATTTATATGAATAATATATAGTCTTTTGACTAATTTTTCTACACGTTAGGCCACTGGTAGTAAAAATTTCTAAAATCTTTATTACCCTGATATTATTAATTAATGATATATATATATATACTTTACTTAAAAGCAGCAGAAATATAACAAAAGCTGTTATTTAGAGTTTCACGTTCCTGTTCGTCGGACAGTTTTGGTAAAAAGAAAATTACATACAATATCCAATGTAATCATTTGTTTTTGAAAGCAGTGGCTGGAAATGGATTTCACTGTTATTTCTGACATATATGACAACCATTAAAGGTTCCTTCATAAGCATCAGTAGATGATTATGATGGATTTGTTATTTTTCTATTATTCTGGCGTGAAGGGAGACAACTTTGAAAATATTATGTCTTGCCATTATTGTATAAGTATCGCTTTGCAACAAACGTATTGGTCCTTGGTCTCCTTTAGAAGTGTTCACACTGTAGAATATAGCAGTGTGATTTAACAAAGAATCAATGCTGATGTGACTTAAAAGTGAAACAATTCTGTTGTGATTTGACTACCTTCGCAGTCACAGGTCACACATAAGTCATACAGATCAACAGTGTATTTGTTGAGAGTTCCTGCTATGATGTAGCTATTGCTAAGACATTTTTAACACTACTTATAAGACAAGAAATTTACTATCTGTAGAGACCCTGAAACCCTTGTATATTCCCTGTCAGCAAAGCCAGATCGATACATTATCAAGAAATGAAAATACTTCAACTATTAGTTTCTATTTACTTTCCCCGGCTCTACAGTAATAAACACAAATTTCTAGTATTCAAAGCAAGTACAATGTATTATCCTATTTTTAAAAGCTTTTCAAATTGGTTACTACATATTCTTGATTCTAGGAGAGTACTCGTGTAACAAGAAGCTTCATACTGTGCACTACTTTGCAAATAATTTGTCTCTAGTACCATGATCCAGATTGAACTGAGGGATTTCTCGTTTCTACCATGATAGCAACATATTTTTCTGTGCACAGGACAATTATGCTGTTATAAAAAGAAAGAGTATATTGATTCTTAAAGCTTCTCGTCTGGTTTCCCTGTACAGTTGACAATCACTTGAATTTGAAAGGCAAATTTGAATGGATATATTATTTTAGAAATTACAGACCACAGTGATTTCTCTAGTGTGTTTATTGCATAAACACTGCAATGTGCCATTTACAACTATGGTTAGATGCAGCAACTTAAAGCCACACAGCCTATTATATTCCTACCGCTCTATGTCATGCTGGTGAGACCCATATTGGAGTACGGGATTCAAGCTTCTTCTCCTTATCTCCTCAAAGACATACAGCATCTCAGAAGAGTCCAGAAGCTGGCTACCCGCATGGTTCTTGGTCTCAAGAATTTGTCTTATGAAGAAAGGCTGAAGACGCTCGACCTTTATTCTCTAGAAAAATGATGACGCCGTGGTGATTTCATTCTTGCTCACAACATCATAAGCGGAAAGTGTAACCTCTCGAAAGAGCTGTTCTTCACTCCTGCTCCAGAGCGTTGGCTGTGGGGTCACTCCGAAAAGCTCTATCTGCGACGATTTCATCTCAATCGAAGGAGAGGGGCTTTCTCTATCTGGGTTGCGGATCTGTGGAATAAGCTGCCGGACGAGATAGTGAAGATGCTGATGATCGCTCGGTTCAAAGTCTCCCTTGACCACAAATGGCCTGAACTCTTTGCATGAACACCACCCTGTACATAACTCCATGTCCCCCTACATGGCCTTGCTTTTTGAGCCAAAAAATTAACTTAACTTAACTTATATCTTCAGTAGTTATTACAAGTCACATGGCCTTTGACAGGCTGCTTGCTCAGTACTTTGGTTAAATGCAACAACTATACAATTCTATGCATTATAATGTCTGTAGTCATTAATTGTAAATCTTTTGACAGATTGCAAACACAAGGCTGATTTCTCAGAATTGTTTAATTTCTAAGTAATCATCTTTTTGTTCTATGGCAACAAATATACTTTTCTGTTGTATTTTACTGAACGATTTGTTTGTTACTAGTTCAATGAGTTATGTTAAGTTTAAAAATAGCTCTTTCTACTACAGACATAAGACATGAAATTTTTTGGATGGACGCTAGTCCAGTATATCAACCGCAGTACTCAACTAGTGCTTATCGACCCCGAACAGATGAAAGGAAAATTCGACCTCGCCAGAATTTGAAATGAGAACATATAGGCGGAATAAACGATTCTTCCTGCTCGTCGCTTTTGTTGAAGTTAAAATAAGGACCTTATCCAGAGTTGTCCCCCGTTGTTACTCGGAAACTTAAAATAAAGTATCAGTCGAAGACAGAACCTCTAAGTGGTCCCTCCAACAACATAAAATAGCTAAATTTCCCTCATATCACAACTTGCTATCTTAAAAAAAATAATAATACATTAGATAAGGTAATTGTAGATATATTATGACTGAAATGCAGAAAGACAGGGGAGCCATGATTGAAGCACCTATGATCATAATTCTGTCAGAGCTGTCCAGATGTTAAGCAGCAATAACATCCACCACTTGGAATAGGCCTATATTATAGAATATAACAAGGTGGCAAGCTGGCAGAAACGTTAGCACGCCAGGTGAAATGCTTAGCGATATTTCATCTGTCTTCATGTTCCGAGTTTAAATTCCATGGAGGTTGACTTTGCCTTTCATCCTTTCGGGGTTGATAAATTAAGTACCAGTTGTGTACTGTGATCATCTAATCGACTGGCCCTCTCCCCCCCAAATTTCGGGCCTTGTGCCTAGAGTAGAAAAGAATAGGCAGACTCTGTACCAGATGACTGGATGTGGTTTAAGGAATATCTCCAGAGGCTCAATGTCATCTTGGAGGATGCAAAGAGGCTGGCATGGGACTGCCAGCAATGTGGGGCACTGGTGGGTCTGGTCAGTTCTAAGCAGGATGTCTCTGGGATCACTAACCTGGGATGACCCTAACCCCATCAAGCAAGAGCATGAAGTAAGCAAGCTAGATCTGGCCTCTCACACCTACTCTACAATATCATTCTAAAAATTTAGTCACATCATCAAAATCTCAGTTGTGAGATATTCTTTTACTTGTTTAAGTCCTCTAATTGTGGCTATGCTGGAGCACCACCTTATAGGGTTTTTTAGTCAAAGAAATCAACCACAGGACTTATTCTTTGTAAGCCTGGTCTCTTTTGTTGAACCCTAAGTTACAGGGACATAAACATACCAACATTGGTTGTCAAGCGATGGTGGGGGGGACAAACAAAGACATAAATATATGTATACACAAACACACATGACAGGCTTCTTTTCAAATTCCATCTACCAAATCCACTCACAAGGCTTTCGTCGGCCTGAGGCTATAATAGAAGACACTTGCATAGGGTGCAGTGGGACTGAACCTGGAACCATGTGGTTGGGAAGCAAGCTTCTTATCATGTGGCCACACCTATGATAAATTCAAAACAATGTGAATAAAAAAGCATTACATTTGACAGAATTATTGGAATGCTTCATACATCAAAAATGGTAACCCTCATCTCTCAGTATTTATTTAACCTAAACCACTTGAAGGTTAAATATCATTACACACACAAAAAAAAAAAAAACATTTTAAAGTTATATTTTCAAATAGTTCCCAATTTGATGTTAGTTTGTATTTTTTTAATTAATACTAGCAGTATCGCTCGGCGTTGCTCGGGTTTGTAAGGGAAATAACTATATAAGCATTTTTAGAGAGTTACTTCCCTTATATAAACTGAGCAAAAAATGCGGAAAAATGATGGTAAATTTTTTTTTTAAATCATAGACTCACCATAGACGCGCGCTAATACCCAGAAGGGTTTAATATGAATCACGACTATAAGATACCCTCTTTTGGTTAAACTGCACCACAAAATGTGGGAGTAGTTAGGAATCTAAATCGGAGTAGACAGACACTCACACACACAACTTCAGTTTTATATATCAAGATTATTTTTATTCTTTCAATGTTTCATATTCATTTTTCAGTGTAGTCCTAGATACGCCAAATAACAGGAAATGGATGGCCAAAGCTGACCAAACGACTTGGACATCAATGGACTTTGTGTCTGAGTAAGTAGAGCCATTAACATTTTCACCACCATCATTTATTGGTTCATTAGCCCGTTTGTCACCTGCTAAATGGGGGGTCATGTCAGGGGTTTGTTTGTAGGTGAAATTAGGGTTTCATTCTCTATCATGGCCTGTTTATCAAAACCATAGCAGCAACAACATATGAACTGAAGTTTTCTGTTTCATAACAACCATCTTTTTCACTGGTTTCAGTCATTGGACTGTAGCCATGCTTGGGTACCATCAAGAAAGATTTTTGTTGAACAAATTGACCCATGTACTCATTATTGTAAGTGTGATGCTTATTCTGTTAGTCTCTTCTGTTGAACTGTGAGTTATAAGGATATAAACAAACCAACACCTGTTAAGCAGTGTGTGGACACTCACGCACACACAATAGGCTTCCACTCAGTTTACATCTATCAAATTCACTCACGAGGCATTGGTTGGCCCAGGCTATAGTAAAAGATGCTTACGGAAGGTGATGCACAGTGGAATTGAACCTGAAGCCATGTGGTGGCAAAGCAAGTTTAACCACACAGCCATGCCTGGTTACCTTTAGATTTAATTTTTGTAGTAAAACAAATAATTTGGGGATGACAGTCGAAGAACTGTAGTATACTTTATAATTGTCAGTGAAACATTTGTAATAAGATAATTTTTCAGACTGTCTAACATCATTTAAAGAAAAAATTTACATTTGGGTCCTAATTCAGTCAGTTTCAGCTCCAAACATCATCTTGTTCCATTTCTGGATGTGTACATTGTACCAGACTAGATTTGAACTAGGAACTTTTTTGTTTACTAAGAACTATGTTCTTATCCACTAGGCTACTGGTGCATGTAAATCACACAGATCATGCCAGTGGAAGCATTTTAACCTGAATCATGAAGGTAACAGTTTGAAAAATTTGTTATAATTTGCAAGTTAACTTTGTATATTATCTGTGATGTATGGGTTATTATTTCAACTGTAAATGACCCTGTTACCTAACAATTGTCACCAAAGGAGCCTCTATCTAATCACTCTACCTACTAGAAATGGTAACCAGCATTACATCAAATAACACCCACCTACCATGCTGATGGTGACACTTTGTATAGCATTGGTTTAGATATGTAATGCTTGAGGGCCAGTCATGGCTGAAGTACCTTCCATCATTGATCTACTCAGTCAGCTGACCTGAGGCTAAACAACAACAACAGCAATTTTAGATTTTCTATTTTTTGTTTCAGGCTCTTCTATAAATGGTGCATGGACAAGGAACGCCCTGCCAATGGAAGCTTGGTGAAAATGGTCACCAAAGACGGGAAAACAGACTTGGTCCTTTGCTAAATACTACTACCACTACAGGAAAACAGGCTTGGTCCTTTGCTAAGTACTGTGATGGGTTTGCTCTCAAATGGTTCACGATATAATGGAATAACCAACATACCAGTAGCTTTACAATTATTTTCTGATAATGGAGTCTGAAAATTCTTTTCAATGATTGTGCAATGTTTGTAATTGTATGCTAGAGGAAGTCTGTTAATGTCACCTGCGTGCCTAGTTCTCATTCCCTTCATCTCCATCATACTGTTAAATAGTTTTGTAAGGGATTGCATGTTAAAAATTTGCTCCTAGTCTTATCTATTTTAGTCCTATTTTGACCCCTGTCTAAGCAAGAGGTATCTTATATGAATTTGCCTGTAAGCTGTGAAGTGAATAGCACTGCTTCATTAGTAGAGAATCAAATGGAATATAAGGATAGAGGCATATAAGGTTGTGACTTCATATTGTTCCATGTAATTGATAGAATTCTGTATTCACTAATGCATAACTTAATGGCAAGAATTTACAAGCTAAAAGTTGTGTTTGCCTTATAGATGATCATATATAACAAAAAAAATTTAACCTTTTATTTTACTATATTCCTTACTAAAATACATCCTTATGTGTTTCATTTCAATTCTAAAATGTATTATGTAGCTTACTAAAAGACCCTAATTATATCAATGTTTTAATTTCATTCAGTTTGTTCTCCTTTTCCCTCTGTTAACATTTCTCATATGGACTAAGCTCTGCCATTATCATCTAAAATCACTAATTAGAATAAGCAAAAGTAAATAACCATTGAGTTTTGTGTCATGAAGATGAACGATTGAGTCTGTTTGCTTTCTTCTGAAAATTTTGAGAAAGAGATACATTTGAAAGCTTTCTTTCCCATTCATTCTCTTTCTAGAAACAATTACTTTTAACACTGCTGTCCAACGATGTTTGCATCATTGGAAACTTCAAAGTCTACCTTTTATTCACTGCAGAGTTGCTACTACTAAATATGAGGCTTATATAATTTTACAAAAATGGACAAATTGTTATTGAAATATGGGAAAATGATAAAAGTATCTCCAACGTTTGGAAGAATTAAAATTCTTGTCTAAAAATGTTGGGCAGTGTACATCAAGTGTTTATCTAGTGAAATCATGCCATCCATCACTTATGCAATTAAAATATTTACATCAGGATTTTGATGTAAATTTGAGTAGGTAGATTTGGGCAATCTCAGGTACTTTGGTCTTTTATGATAATGGGTTAAGAAAAGGATTTAACTCTTGAAATATAAATTCTTCAAAGGCAACTATTTTATCTTTCCTGCTGCTAATTATTGATTCTTGTTAATTATTGGAGCTGACATTTTCAGAAACACCCTAGTAACTATATTTTCATGCTATTGTAGTTTAGTTGATCTGTTACATATTTTTTCTCACTACCTTTTTTCGTACATATATGACAAAACTACTGAAAAAAAAAATTTGTGAGAATCCATGGTGGTTCACATCTAAGATTATTTCATTAAAAACAGGCTGGAAAGAGAATAGAAAATTTTAGATTTAGAAACTCGACAGAAACAATATCTTTTAGGGGTTTGATACAGAGATGCAATTTTGGTGTGGTTCACTAGGTCTCAAACCTTCATTAGCTTTTATAACTTTATTTCATGTTAATGAAAATAAAGAGCTTTTCTTTTCAAATTGGGATAAATATTGATTTCATAAATGTTGAAATATTTAGGTTGTCAAATTGTTACATATTTTTCAATGGTTAGTATAATCACTTGCTTTGTTTCAATTCTTGTATGTGTGCATCTATCTAACAATGTTTGTGTACATACATACCACATACATAAACTATTTCTGTTCTAATTTGTCTAGAATGATTATGCGTTATATATACTTGATAATTCATTAATGTGCCAAAAGTGTGTTTGCAGGCATTTCTTCTTTGTGCTTCTTCAGCATATTATTATTATTATTAGTTGATAAATAGTTTTCTGTGGAGTAATAAAACATAATTGCTTTGTGTAATTAGTAATTTAGTTCTTGCAATTCTGGGCATTAAAAAGAAAATGTCCTATATTTGAAATACAAAGCTGGAATACTGATGTTTGAATTAACTCCACTGTCCCAAACAAACAATAATTTGAAAGATCATAAAGAAAATTCTCACACTATTGAAGAGACATGATCATTTGCAAGAGAAGCATTTATGTTATTCTTTCAGAATTATTTTTATGAGCTCTGGTGTTATATATAAAAATAACATCAAAAATATTATAGATTTCACATTTTTTTCTTTTTTACTGTAATAAGTTTTTACAAGACAAAATTAAATATTTTGTCTTGGAACCTTAATTCTGTGGAAATTCTTTTATATAATAATAATTAAAAAAAAAATGATAATTACAATTTATAAACTGTATTTCTTTTTACTGTGTACATTGTCTGTTATGTAACTGATTATGAAATTCACTTTGAGCTAGCAGTTTCGGAAAAATAATTCAAATTTTTTTTTTTCAGTTTTTAATCCTGAAAAAATATTGCATATCTGGCACATACATAAAGTTATTAAATATGCAAGCCATTATTATTATTGCTAAGGTGGTGAGCTGGTACAACCGTTATCATGCTGGGCAAAATGCTTAGCATTTCATCCATCTTTATGTTCTGTGTTCAAATTCTGCCTAGGTTGACTTTACCTTTCATTATTTTGAGGTCTATAAAATAAGTACTGGTTGAAATCTGGGGTCGATGTGATCGACTTACCCCATTCCCCAAAATTGCTGGCCTTGTGCCAAAATTTGAAAATGTTATTACTCTTATTATTGTTATTATTAAGGTAGTGAGCTGGCAGAATTGTTAGCACTCTAGAACAAAATGCTTGGCAGTGTTTTGTCTCTCTCTTAATTCTGAGCTCAAATTCTGCTGGGGTCAACTTTGCCTTTTGTCCTTTCTGGGACCAATAAAATAAGTACCAGTTGAGCACTAGGGTTGATGTAATTAACTCCCAGTCCCCAAATTTCTGGCCTTGTGCTTATAGTAGAAAGGGATATTAATTTTTAGAACTCTTTGTAATAAATTTATTTTAAAGAATGGTCTTTCATTATTCATTTTTCTTCGAGGGCATATCCAAACCACTAACATGTTTTATTGCCCCTCCATTTTCAATATAAATTACCCTCCTAAACAATATTATACATTCCAGATTTTATATTTTACAATGACTTTCAAGAAATCATATTCTCTAACTGAAATATAAGTCTCTTTATATAAAAACTCTTCATATCTTGGAGATAAATACATATTTTTAAGAAATTGTTAATCCTCCAATGTTGAATTAATTCAAATATTTCCTCTATTTTCATTGTATGAATCCTAAATACTACCTGAAAAGAAATAGACTGGTGCTTATATATAAAACCTCTGATTTAGTTATGTTGAAAAGGGTTTTCCCTATTCTCTTGTCTGTGAAGAGTTATAGATTATGCAAAAAATATATATATATATATAAATTGTTCTAAATTTGAAAGTTCATCACGGTCATTACTTGTATTTTTCACATAGTTGTTATTGAAAGTGGAATTAGCTGTTGCAGTGAAATTGTGTAGCTTCAAAATTTGCTGTGAAAAAAATGAGTGGTATTTTTATAGTTATCAGGCAAAATACTGCCATTGAATATTGCTGTCAGTGAAAAATTTCCTGATTTATTGATAATTAAATAAATTTTATTACTGTGGACAAAATAAGTTTATAATATTTGATAAGGTAACACTGTAAATCCACATGACCCTGCTAAATTTGGGCATTTATTAAAATTAAGTTCAGTTAACTTGATATAAATGATTTATCATTATCTAAAATAAAAAAAAAAATTTTTTTATTTACCTTCAAATATTTTGGCAGCTGAATTCTTAAATATTGAATACAATTTTCTTTTTGTTCAATATAATTTCATTTTTACTTGTTTCCAATTTCTGAAAATGTATAAGCTTGTTTCAAATATTTATAATACAATCCTTAATCTAATTACTGACAGTTAATATTTAATTTTTCACTCAATATTTTTTGTTTTACTTAATTTTTTTTTTTCGGAGGGATGACCATTCTTCATTATTTCATTCAATCTGCCACTAAAAGATTTTATTCAAACTGATATTAAATCATGTTTTTCAAACTGCTGTTGTCTTCTTTTTTTTTAAACATTTTTAAAATTGAAAGTACAATTATCATATCAAATCATAAAATCAGTCAATTCACTCAGCTGTTGTTTTGTTGCTAATTGTAATTGTTCACCAATTTGATAAAATTGAAATAAATGTGATGGTGACTGACTTCTATAGCAAATCTTTGTCAATAAAGTGCAGCATTGTTTCATCAAAATTAGTGTTTTTCAAGTGTTTTTTCTTTCCTCAATATTTTCCTTTTTTTTTTTTTTTTACCTTTTAATGGCCTGTGTCAGAGACAGGTAAAAGGTACCCACTACAGTACTCTTTGGAGTGGTCGGCATTAGGAAGGGCACCCAGCCATAGAAACCAAGCCAAAACAGACTGGAGCCTGTACTGGCTCTCTAGCTTACCAAGTTCCAGTCAAACCATGCAACCCATGGAAAAATGGATGCTAAAAGATGATGATGATGGATAAGCTTGAATGACTGCAGACATGACTGTCATTAAGAAGTTTGCTTCCCAAGCACATGGTCTTGGGTTCAATCTCACTGTGTAGCCCTTAGGAGAAATGTCTCCCATCGTATGAGGGTGGGGTGACTATGAAGGAGTGATGCTAGAGATGTGAAATCTTACTTGCATCAATTTCAACTCTACTTAATAACTACATTGTTTCGTTCCAAGTAAGCTGACATCTGACTGTTCAAAGGAGACTTCAAAAGTAACTAGGAGTGACTTCTCTTGAAAATAGACAAGTACATCAAAATAAATATCAAATGGAAATGGAAGTTGTGATACCAGTGACGGTGGCACATAAAAAGCACCAACCGATCGTGGCCGCTGCCAGCCTCCCCTGGCACCTGTGCCGGTGGCACGTAAAGAGCACCCACTACACTCACGGAGTGGTTGGCAATATTAAGGGCATCCAGCTGTAGAAACACTGCCAGATCAGACTGGAGCCTGGTGCAGCCTCTTGGCTTCCCAGACTCTGGTTGAACCGTCCAACCCGTGCTAGCATGGAAAACGGACGTTAAACGATGATGAATATAGCATCCTCATCCATTTTCCATGCTGACATGGGCTAGACTGTTTGACCAGAGCTGGAGAGTTGCACCAGATTCCAGTCTGATTTGGCTTGGTTTCTATGGCTGAATGCCCTTCCTAATGCCAACCACTTTACAAAGTGTGCTGGGTCCTTTTGACTGCATGGGCACTTTTATAAGACACTGGTATGAGTGCTTTATTATGTGGCACTGGCGCAGGGCTCTCGAAAGACAATCCTCTCCATCGGGGCGGGTAGCATTAACATTTCTGCTGTGGTGGACGGGTCGTATGTGTCTGTGTTTGATAATCAAGACTGTGTGTTTACATCCCTGTAACTTAATAGTTCAGCAAACGAAACCGATAGAATACGCACAGAATTTGAAAATGAAACGAAACAAAACGTGCTCGCTTCGAGTTGTTGAACTAAACACCTCAAAGCCGTGTCCTAGCATGGCTGCATACCAATGACTGAAACAAGTAAAAGATAACGTGTTGCCGAAAATGGAGATAACTCTTGCAGTGATACGAATAAATCAGTCTAAGGGAGACAATTCTTCTCTTTCTTAGTTCATTTGTAGTTGGAAGCTATCAGGTTTAAAATATCCTATTCTATTTTTATAATTAAATATTATTAGGAAATGTATAAAAAAAAAAAATTTATGTTTAGCAGAAATATAACCGATTTATTGTGCATAAATTTTAACAACAAAATCTTATATGGACGCCGGTTGAGAACCAATGAATTATATATTAGTTTTCACATCTTTCAGTGAGAGATAGATACATATCCTCATTTTAAATCCATTTTTGCAGGAGTTACATAGAGATTTGCCACTTGCTACGGCCCTTTCTTATCTTCATAAAGCACATCACTCACCTTTTCGTTCCCATCTCTTTCTCATCTGCAGATTACTTCAAGGATCGTTTGCCAGAGCTTTTACTCAACTGTAATTCTTGGTGCATATCACATGCTCATACCAGCATATATCTGTTGCACATTACAACTATTTCTTTCATCTCACCAGTACTTCATTGTCCATTTACACAGACATTACACATTCAGTGGAATATATTCAGCTTATTTCTTGCCAGCCTTCACAAATCCACTCCATTCAATGCTTAGGTTTTGCCACAATGCAACACTGCACTTTGTACATCCTACAAGCATCATATACCTACTTTTACTACAAGCTTTTTTTTTTTTTGCAACAGTGTAAGGACCTGTGCGGCATTCTGTAAAATGTCCTCTCGAATTAGGTTTTTGAGCAGAACTCTATTACCTGACTCAATTGTTAGTTTTCAGAACATTGCATCCTTCAAAAATTCCATGCTTTCTAAAATTTGCCAACACTTCTTTTCCCTGTAAGTCTTTTTTTAACGTTTACTTTTCACTAGATTACTTGGAATTTAAGAAACCAACACCGGTTGTCAAATGGTAATGAGACACACACACACAAACATACGACGGTCTTCTTTCAGTTTCCATCTACCAAATGTTGAATTTTTTCGAAAGGCCACGGACAGCCTTTAGAAGTGTTACGTGTTCACCATTATTCTGTAGAGAGGGGGAAGAGAGAAAATACCGTATTTGATGGCATAAAAGGCGCGCGGGCTTTTTTTTTAGATACACCCCAGTTTTAGCATTGTATATTCGGGATAAAAAGATTTTAGCGCATTAAAGCTTATGGGATTGGGGCAATTTTGCTTACAGGACCCAAGAGAACTTTTTTTTTTTTAAAGATGCTTTTTATATGCCATCTCATTTACCGTATCTTCACACAATTTGAAGTAAAAATAGCGAACATAATATTCCAAGGGAGACTATTATCAAGTCTTAATATTATAGTTACCTCCCTTATTAACTTGATTGCTGTTGCTTCTTGAAATAGTGAAAAAAATTGATACTTATATATATTTGTTTGACATACCAATAAATCATTACCCAGTTAGAAAGAATATGTAAGCATTGATTTTTGTATTTGAAATATGATCCAAGTTTACTCGATACCGGATATTTTTCAATGAAATTTTCTATAAATACGTTTCAGGTGGTGTAGATTCCGATTATATCGGAAAATTATTACTTATGTAACACGTATGAACATTATATATATATATATATATATATATATATATATATATATATATATATATATTATATATATATATATATATATATATATATATATAGTTCAAAAGAAAGACAACGAAAACAAACCAAAAAAGGGAGAAAGAAAGAAAGAAAAAACATCAATGCAGTACCAAGTGCTTCAATTGGTCGCACACCACAAGGTTCAACAGAACCTACTGAAGCAAGTCAGCATGCTTCCCCCATTTCAGTCTACCTCCCGGTAATCTGAAATCGATTTTAAATTTTCCCCACCCTGTTCACATTACCCCCTCAATGATTTTGCTAAAATAACTTATTATTATTCTAAGACTTACAACTTCTGACATTTTTATAACATTAAACACGGATTACATTTAAGATCGTAAACTAATCTTAAAATATGAAAATAAGAAAAAATATTAGATTTTTAAAACACTTTTATGATGTGCTGGAAAAAACATGTCGAATATCAGAGATTCGGTGCTTGCAATTTTTTTCGAATAAAAACATTTTTCGTTTTTTTTTTTTTTGTTAATGAGAAAGTGATTTGGATTAGAATACATTTTTTCTATAGATATGTAGCAGATGGATTTTGTTTATAGTGGACTGAGTTGAGTTGACAGAATGTAACGATAAGAGATTGATTTGAAGAACGATATATGTTTTATTTACAAACCAAAAATTATTTATACACTTTAAATTGGTAACGAAATGTATTTATATACATTAAAACATCACTACAGTTTTTATTTTTTAATTTGGAGCTTGGGCATCTTGATTTTCGTAATTTGTTTTTCGTTTCTTATTTGATGATCCTTGCTCAATATATCGAGTAAAATTGGTAGCATTTACTTTCTTTTCTAGTACTTTATTGTTATTTGAAAGTCAATATGTAGTTTTGCTACAAGCTTCTGCAACAGTGTAAGGACCTGTGCAGCATTCCGTAAAATGTTCAATATTGAACTGCTGTTGCTCGTGTTTTTTATCATATTGTTCTTTTCGGAGGCAATTTGAGAAATCATAATGGCCCAAATAACACCAATTTTTCTGGATATAGATTGATCATTTCCAAAACTGTCCCGATCTTTGGCAGGTGGGTTGTGCTGTAGTTCAACTGAAAGTGTAGCTTGCCTGTTGTATAAATTTGAAACAGGGTAAAATGTGTTGAAGAATGTTTGGCTGTTCAATACGCAAGCATTCAATCCAGTTACCATGGTCCTCGAGGGATTTGATAAAAGCATCTTTTATAGTGTGGTTCTGTTGCTCCATGAGGCCATTTACTTGAGGGTGATAAGCACTTGTTATATGTTGCTGTGTTCCTGTCAGTTTATGTAGTTCTTCAGATACTCTGTTTATGAATTCTCTTCCTTGGTCATTTATCTGAGTTTTTGTACAGCCATGCCAACAAATAACATCCTCAAAGAGAAACTTTCCCACACTTTCCGCTCTGTGATCTTTCAAAGGTTGAGCTTCAGGCCATTTGGAAAAGTAATCTATTGCAACAACAATGCAACAATAACCATCATCTGTTTTCGGCAAATTGGTGATCTCGACACCAATTTGGGCCACCACTTCATTTGGCACAGGAACAGGATGAAGCTCTCCAACATTAACTTTATGAACAGGGTTCACTTTTTGACACCAATCACAAGACAAAACAAACTCTTTCGTGTCTTTGCCCATATTTTTCCAATAAAACCTCTCCAAAATTTTAGCTCGTGTTCTCTCAACACCAAGATGACTTCCCAAGCGCAGGCAGTATCACTATCTCCACAACCCATGTGAATACTTGAAATAATACTCTTCTGTTCATCTGGATTGCTAATGATCAAGACTTCTTGGTATTCATTTTCAGGATTTCTTACTCTCTCTGTTCTATGGTGATTGTAGAGTTGACTAGTCCATGCAACATAATACCTAGAGATCCTATTTAGGTTTGCCTTTTCACTTTTCTACATATGAGGCCCATATTTGTTGTTAACAACATAATCAAATATCAAATCAATGTTGTCAGCTTTGTCTTGTGTACTAAAAGTAACCATTCTGGAAATGCTTCTTTCAAATTTCTTCAGTTTTAAGTAACTAAGTGAAAACTCCAACTAAATGAAAGGTCTGACTTCCTCTTTGATTTACATTACTTTCTCTTTCATTTACAAATGCGTATTACGCATACACATAATAAACATCAACACATACATTTAATGAGTTCACCCATTATCTCCCTATTTGCTATCGTGGTGACGAACATTTGATTTTAGGTGGTGGGGTATTCTGAAATCGTAGGGGGTAACTTGAGATCGATTTCAAGTTACTGGGGGCGAGGAATGAGATAACATGAATGGGAGGTAATCTGAAATCGCTATACTGGTGTTACCACAAGCAATGGCAAGGCTAAAGCGTTGGCAAAGCCAAGACATTCATGGGCATCATCTGATACCTCAGTGAGGCGAGCTGCCAACGATGACAACAACTTCACTGTTAGTGGCCCAGTCCTTCCAAATGTCTCAAACACCTCAAGTTGGAAGAGATAGAATTTTTGCAAAGATGGGGTGTAGAGTTTTGGAAAATTCACATATGTTGGTTTTGTTTCCACAAAACTTATTTTTAAATACATCTCAGAGAGTGTAAATTACAATTATATTGTTATTCAATATGAACAAGAAAATTGATGAGTGCACACACATACATTCTGATACACAGCACAATTTTGTTCGAAATTTCCAGTTTCATTCTGTAGATATGTATGATGTATGTCATTATATATGTGTATGAATCTACCAATTTTGATTTCATATTAAATTCCGTGCTATCTCGCAAAGAAAGATGCAGATGCAATAATCACTGACTGGGAGGAGGGAACCATGCTGTGCCTTGTCAAAGGCTAGCTGTGATACAACGTGTGTGAGTGTCTAAAGTCATCTCTTGCTTGAGGTGGTCTGCCTGAGGTAGGTGTCAAATGGTATGGTAAAAATGGGACGAATTTTAGATCATCCAAGAAACTATATTATGCCACAGCCCTATGCTGATTGGTTTGATTTATAGATCAATCACATTAAACTGTAGAGACTTACTCATGATTCCTCACTGAATATTTCACATTTGAAATTTGAATCACTACACTCTAGAAAAGAATTGATACAGAGTAAATACAACTTCCCTATATGGGTGACCTGTGATGCAGCTTACAGAGTCCACATCTCGATTGTATATTCAGCATTGTTTTGGAAGCTGGATTCTCTTCTTATCACCAGCCACTTTACAGCATCTTCTAGTGGGTGTGTTTCATTATGCCACCAGCACTAAAGCAGTTGTCTGTGACTAGATTAATAAGTCCCACCTACCCTGCATCAGTGTATAGTCAGAGTTACAACTGTCTTGCAGTTGCATAGCTGGTAGTCGTGGGGAAAGCAATGGGGATGAGGTGCCTCTGGTGATGCTTTTATGGAGGGTAAGATGATGCTTTTGGATCTGCTGTATAAGCAAATATAGGAGTGGGGATGGAATTCATGGGCAACAATTGGGCAGTACACACTCTAGCAATGCCACTGCCCTCTTGAGACACATAGCCAGCCAGACTACATGACGATGGCCATCAACACCATATACATCTGACATTGCAATTACACAAGAATGGTGGTGAAACAATTACGCAACAAGAGTAACTCTGAATAAGAACTGATGCAGAGTAAATGCAACCTCCATAGAGTCAGCACCTATTTAACATGTTGAAATACTTCCACTTCACTATGTAAGATAACCACTACACAGTTGACTATTCTTTTTATGTTTTTTTTGTATGTGTCAGGTGATGAAGGACCAGGGTAAGATGGCAACACAAAATAGTAACTAACTTACAAATATGACAAGACTTGTAGAAAACATGTTGTTTTTTTCTTTTGTAAGTTACTATTTTCACTCATTTTACTTGTTTCAAGTCATTCAACTGGGGCTGTAATGGAGCACCACCTTGTAGGGTTAGCTGAACAACTCAACCCCAATACTTATTCTATTGGTCTCTTTTGCCAAACCACTATGTTACAGGGATGTAATCAAACCAACACTAGTTATCAAACAGTGGTGGAACAAATATAAATACAAAGGATCACTAACACACAGGCATTTATATATATATATATATATATATATATATATATATACATATATATATACATACACACATACATACATACATACACACACACACACACAAATATATCATCATCATCATCATCATTATCTGTTTTCCATGCTAGCACGGGTTGGACGGTTCGACCGGGGTCTGGGAAGCCAGGAGGTGGCACCAAGCTCCAGTCTGATCTGGCAGTGTTTCTAGAGCTGGATGCCCTTCCTAACGCCAACCATACCGTGAGTGTAGTAGGTGCTTTTTATGTGCCACCAGCACAGGTGCCAGGGGAGGCTGACAGCGGTCACGATCGGTTCGTGCTTTTTATGTGCCACCGGCACAGAAGCCAGTCAAGGCAGCGCTGGCATCGGCCATGTTCGGATGGTGCTTTTTACATGCCACCGGCACAGGTAACACATATTTGGTGAGGGTTCATGGTCTAGTGGTTAGGGTGTGGCAGTCATGACTGTGAGATCATAGTTTCAACTCCTAGACTGGGTGGTGCATTGTGTTTTTGAGTAAAGCACTTCATCTAGTGTTACTCTGTGATCACTTCAACACCTGATGTGTGGTACACCGTGCACCTGTTCAGGCAACGTCGATTTGATGGAGAGCGTGAGCTAATGTGTAGCACATACATTTGATCACTATAAGCAAATCATTCGTCATTTGGCCAAAGTTGAACTCATACATTGTCTTCGACAGGAGAGACCATCAAATATATATATATATAGTTGAAATTTATAGAAAAACAAAAGATGAAGATAGGTGTATAAACAACAAGCAGGTGTATTAGTTTGATGCTCGGGAAGGTGAGAAAGTGTTTTACGTTTCGAGCCTATGCTCTTTAACAGAAAGGAACACGAGGAAATAAACAGAGAGAATAAAAAAAAACTTTTGGAGTTAGCTGTTAATCATGGCAACTGGTTGGACAAAGTTAGTTAGACAGGAGAGCTAGGAAGAAGGGGAGATAATAAAGTACTGGTGATCCCAAAACGAAGGTCTGCATGCATGTATGTGAGAGTGTGTAAGTGTGTGCATGTGGATAGTGATATGATTGAGACGACGATGGGTGCCTGTGAGGATGATGGTGTTGGAGAGGTAGGGGCAAGTGAGGCAGCATGGGCAGTAACAGGGGAACAAGTCGGTTGGGAGGTAGGGTTAGGGAAAAAACTGTGGACCAGGAGGTCGCATAGGTTGTGGGCTTGTTTGAAGGAGAGAAGTGGTAGGTTGGGGAATATGTGCAAAGTGGAGGGGTTGGACTGGAGTCGTTGGAAGGCTCAGAGAATGGTGTGTCGGAGGGACAAGCTGGAGGGGTGGTAGGTGAGGGGAAACGGGAAATGGGCAATGGTGGGGCGGGTGCAAGGAGAGAGAGGAGAGATACAGCCCATTGAACGTGCTCTGGCAAGGGTGGTGTGGATGGTGGTGAGGAGATATCTACGAAGGATAAAGTCGCGAGCCATGAGTTGAGACTGAGTCTCAAAGTCATGGTTGTCACTGCAGAGCCTGCACAAACTGAGGAATTGGGAGAACAAATGGCTTCCATAAAATTGTCTACCAAATTTATTTACAAGGTATCTATTGTAGAAAATATTTGTCTGAGGTGCTACATGTTTGGACTGAACTGCAAACCATGTGGTTACAAGGCTGATTTCTTAAACAAGCAACCATACTTGTGTCTGTTTCCATTTTTTAATGCTATTACAAAGATTGTTTATATAATTCTGTTGAAGGTAAAAAGCCCAAATATACTCTATGTTTTTTAATATAACATAACACTGGATATAAAACAACGATTGTTTTTGTAATTAAATCCTTTACTTTCAAATAATACTGATGTAAGATTTTGAGGTACTCTTTTACTCTTTTACTCTTCTACTTGTTTCAGTCATTTATCTATATATATATATATATATATATATATATATATATATATATATATATATATATATATGTAGTTAAAGTTAATCCAAACATGAAAACGCAAAGAGAAAACACAACGTGAGGACGTGGAACAAATATAGTGTTATTGGACACTCAGGAAAGAAAAGCAAAGAAGGAGGATTTAACTTTCGAGCGGAGCTCTTCGTCAGAAACATAGAAAAAGAAAAGATCCAAGGAAGGGAAGACGGAGGAAAAAAAATCCCCAACGATACACACGCGGTCATGTGTGTGTATATGTTTCTATGTCTGTGTTTGTCCTCCCAACATCGCTTGACAACTGATGCTGGTGAACTTAATGGTTCAGCAAAGAGACTGATAGAATAAGTACTAGGATTACAAAGAATAAGTCCTGGGGTTGATTTGCTCGACTAAAGACGGTGCTCCAGCATGGCCACAGTCAAATGACTGAAACAAGTAAAAGAACAAAAGAATCATGATAGACATTTTTTGTCAAAATATACTTCTCTGAGATATCACACAAATGTAGATACATCTACAAAATGTCAGTTGTCATAACCACAGGCCTTGGCTATCTGATAAATATATTATCAAGTGAGATAAATGAGAAATGAAAAAAAAAAGGAATAACTGTTCTGCTAAATTTCTTTCTGCAGAGTTTTCAAAAATTCAGGCAATTATTATTATTATTTTTTTTGCTTTACAAATGGATCCAGATATTGAGAATGATGATATATGTCATACATACATGTATGCATGCCTACATACTTGCATACTTACATATATGCATGCACAGATACATGTATAGAAACATACATGTATACATGTATACATACATCAATGCAAATCATATATGCATGATATATAGATGCATACATACATAAACGCATATATGCACACACACACACACAAACATGCACAAATGTACACACATACACACACACACACACACACACACAAACATGCACAAGGTTATCAGGTAGTAGTTATGAGAGCATCAACTAAAATGTGTAGCAATTTTATCCATTGTCAGGCAGTGAGCTGGCAGAAACATTTGCATGCCAGGTGAAATGCTTAGAGATATTTCATCTGTCTTTATGTTCTGAGTTCAAATTCCACTAAGATCAATTTTACCTTTCATCCTTTCGGGGTTGATAAATTAAGTACCTATTTCTTTACTACCCACAAGGGGTTAAACACAGAGAGCACAAACAAGGACAGACAAAGGGATTAAGTCGATTATATTGACCCCAGTGCGTAACTGGTACTTATTTAATCAACCCCGAAAGGATGAAAGGCAAAGTCGACCTCGGCGGAATTTGAACTCAGAATGTAGCAGCAGACGAAATGCCGCTAAGCCTTTCGCCCGGCGTGCTAACGATTCTGCCAGCTCACCGCCTTGATAAATTAAGTACCAGTTGTTTACTGAGGTCGATCTAATCAACTGGCCCCCTCCCCACAAATTTCAGGCCTTGTGCCTAGAGTAGAAAAGAATATTATCCCTTGTCAGGCAGTGAGCTGGCAGAATCATTAGCACACTGGGCAAAATGCTTAGCAGCACTTCATCAATCTTTACATCCTGAGTTCAAATTCTACAGAGGTTGACTTTACCTTTTATCCTTTATGGGGTCAATAAAATAAGTACCAGTTGAATACTGGGAGTTGATGTAATCAACTTATCCCCTCCCCCAAATTGCTGGCTTTGTGTCAAAATTTGAAGCCAAATTTATCCGAGCTTTCTGCACTCTGAATTCAAATCCAGCAAATGTCAACTTTGCCATTCACCTTAAGCCATCATCCAACAATGGCTTAGCTAGTTTAAACTTTGAAGTCATAGTCAGCAACATATTTATATAATATATATAAGTGAGTACTAAGAAGTTCCTGGCTTTAAGGGCATCATGGTTGGAGGCCCTGCCTTCTAAGTTTTTTTGACAGGGCTTAGAAAAACTGAAGGACTGCTGCAATAAGTGTGAATCTGAGAGGGGAAACTGTTGAATAAAATCATAATTGACTGATAATTTTGTATTTTCTTTTACCTAAATCCAGGAACTTTTCAGTACCCTGTCATATATATATATATATATATATATATATATATATATATATGATTAAAATTATAAATAAGGGTATCTAAGAGATACCACCATGCTTGGAATAGCACATGGTGTTTGGAAGGATAACTGAATTGATGATGTATATATGTGCATATCCTCCTCCTCCTCCTCCTCCTCATCATCATCATCATCGTTTAACGTCTGTTTTCCATGCTGGCATGGGTTGGATGGTTTAACTGGGGACTGGCAAGCTAGGAGGCCGCACCAAGCTCCAATCTGATCTGGCAATGTTTCTACAGCTGGATGCTCTTCCTAATGCCAACCACTCTGAGAGTGTAGTGGGTGCTGTTTATGTGCCACCAGCATGAGAGCCAGTCAAGCGGCACTGACATCAGCCATGCCTGCATGGTGCTTTTTACTTGTCATGGACACAGGAGCCAGTTGGGGTGGGGGGCTGGCATCGACCACGTTTGGATGGTGCTTTTTGTGTGCCACCGGCATGGTGAGCCAGTCAGGTGGCACTGGCTATGTATATATGTTATATGTATATATGTGTGCGTATACATAAGTATTTGTATGTTTGTGTGTATATCTATGTAATTATGTACAATTCTTGGTATGTTTCATTGTCGAAGGCAAAGTATTTTTATACAGAGCCAGAAACCCAGAGTCTGAAATTATCTGATTTTCACTAGTTTATTTATCTATTTGTCTTTTCACCTTGGGCTGTATTGAATACATGATGTGATTTTAGAGTAAAGTTTTGACTGCTTCTTCAAGCATGATGGTATCTCTTAGATACCCTTATTTATAATTTTAATAATAATTATAAGGTTTTTCTTCTCATGCTGTCATTATTTCAATAATGCTTTTATCCTTAGTTATATAGAAATACACACACACACACACACACACACATATATATATGGTTCACAGGAGCTGGCCAGGTAGAAAAACTATGCTACTCTGTCTGTTTTGGCAGGAGTTTTATGGTTGGATGCCCTTCTTAACACCAGCAACTCTGCAGAGTGGACTTAATGCTTTTTACATGGCACTAGCACAGGTGAGGTTAGTTTTGGCATGATTTTTGCTGCTGGATGCCGTTCCAACTGCCAACCACTTTACAGTGTGGACCGGATGCTTTTTACATGACATCAGCACTGGCCGGGTCACCAAGTAACTTGGAAGACAAGGAATTACGAGAGGGGCAGGGGCATTTGAGGAGGATGAAAAGTTAGAGGGTGACAAAGAGACAGAGAGACAGAAACAGGTGTCTTGCTATAGTGGTGGGGGCACTGGAGGAGATGATCCAGTATCAGATGATGAAAGGTTAGTGTGTGACAGAGAAATTGTTTGTTCCTTCTCAAGCCATGCCTGGCTCATAGGGCTGGTTTCCTGGTTTCCTTGGCATATAAATTCCCCACCTGGATGGGATGCTGGTCCGTCGCAGATGAGCTGCAAGATGCAGGAGGAAAGAGTGAGAGAAAGTTGTGGAGAAAGAGTCAGCAGAAGTTCGCCATTACCTTCTGCCGGAGCCACATGGAGCTTAGGGGTTTCGCTCATAAACACATAGATCGCCTGGTCTGAGATTCGAACCCGCAGTTCCTCGACCGCAAGTCCGCTGCTCTAACCACTAGGCCATGTGCCTCCACTGTGACAGAGAAACAAAGAGGCAGAAATAGGTGCCTTGCTATAGATGAAGTATATGGTTACCCAGTGAGAGAGAGAGAGAGAGAGAGAGAGAGAGAGAGAGTGACCAAGAATGAGGGCGGAAATAGGTGAGCTGCTGTAGAGGAGATACGTGGCTACCCAGCCAGAAGGAAGAGTAAGGGAAGAGAGAGTAGGAAATAGCAAAAGTGTATGTATGGTACTCATGCTGGTGGCATGTAAAAAAAACACCCTTCGAATGTGGGGTCTCATGGGGGCAATGGTAAGTAACCAAAACCTTTAGCAATATGCCATGGTTGAGAAGACTTGTCAAGCCAAGTGAAAGTGTAGTTGTGGCTGATGCTGGTTTTTATGTGCCACCGGCACATAAAAAGCACCCATTACACTCTTGGAGTGGTTGGCATTAGGAAGGGCATCCAGCCATAGAAACCATGCCAAATCAGATTGGAACCTAGTGCAGCCCTCTAATTAACCAGTTTCAGTCAAACCATGCCAATGTGGAAAGCAGACACTAAATGATGATGATGATGACGTGTGTATACAATGGGCAGTTGTTATACTTCTATACATATAGTGTGTTTAATGTAGCTAGAGCAAGTCAGTCTATATTGGTCACATCTCTCTTGAAGCTGTATTCAGTGTAAAGTTTACATTATTAACTCCAATTTAACAGAGCAGCATCAATTTTCTCCCTGAAACGTCATTGTGGATGTAAGGCATGGGCTAAAGCTTTTATAGCACATAATTACAATTAGGAAGATTGAGTCATTTAAAAATTAAATACTATGGCTCTGAATGCAGTTCAGAGCTGGTGAGTAAATTGTTATCCTGTTTGCTCAACTAAATGTAACTCTATAAATTAATCACCTGTTAATTAGACAAAGTAATCAGTTCTGTGGAGCCAGACACAAACATTCTAGATCATGTAGAACAGTCCATTCTTCACCAGCAAGGAACTTGCTAAATAGCAATTCACCTAAGGGAAAATAGCAGCCAAATGTTTCTAGAATCACACTCTACTATCTTAAAAATAAAATAACACATTATATGATGGCAGTTTCTTTGTGTCTGAAGATCATGAGGGAAAGCAGAATGCCCTCAAGTGGCCACGTAATTCAGTCTTTGATGTTGCAAGGCACCTCTTCCTGGCTGTGAGCATCTGTTCATGCTATTCAATCGCATGCTTTAGACTTGGGGGTCTGAACACATTGGCTCAGTAGACTAAGATGGCTTCCAGTGACCAGCAAGTTGTGGCTTTTACATTGGATCAGTCTTCTCCTTGGTGAATTGCCTTACAGAGATGAAGGGCTTCTACTCTGAAGTCGTCAGAAGGGAGTTGAAGGGGGCATCAGACAGCCTGAGGGACTCCACTTCTTGATTTTCTGTTGTGTTTGCCTCCCCTAGCCTTTCCCTTTCCCAAGGTTCTCACAAGGTAGTGAGGAATTATGCTTGAAGTTTCCTCAAAGCATATCGTACTAATTAACTTATAGCTGGGGCCCTAACAGGTGCTGTTACTCCAGGTCAGAGTAGACCTGGAAACAATAGTGGTTAAGAGATGGTGCCACACTCCTCAACACCCTGGAACTCTTGAACCTGGACACTACAAGTGGATGCAGTTAAAAGTCATACCCAGGATATGTTATATAATGTGGTTTTAGAGCTGAAGGCCACTCTCCTCTGCTGCTCCATTGGCCCAAATACCTGAGGGAGAATAGCCAAGGACCACTCAGAGTAGTGGCATGTCATCATCAAGGGAATGGATTAGATGAGAAAGAACAAACATCAAGAGGCAGAGATCAGATGCCAAAGACAAAGAGCAACTTGTACTTCCTTCACTCCTGCTAACCATCCTCTGCGATAAATGCATCTGGCTCTTTATGCAGTCCTTGGCCTGAACAGCCACCTCAGGCACTGGCAACCTTTGTACCCATCAGGATAAAGAAGCTTCATAACTTGCTACAGATTAACTACTTGAATATGAGTTAATGCTGTACTCAACTGGTACTTATTTTTTCAATACTGAAAGGATGAAAGGTAAAGTCAACTATGGCGGAATTTGAACTCAGAACGTAATGATTGCTAATGATTGTGCCAGCTCTCCTGCTCGCTACCTTAAATCTACCTAATGAATGTTGATATGAAGTTTTCAACTTGAATCTCCTGGCAAAACTGCTCACCTACAGGCTCTCATTTCTTGGATTGGTGGTTTCCTGTTAGATCATACTTTCACAGCATGTGATGATGGAGTTTTTTCTTATTCCTATTTTATGATCTATGTACTCTGAGACTTAGTTCTATTTCTACACTCCTCCTTCTTTGCATGAATGAACCACTTACCATCTCTTTTAACAATGGTTCGGAAAATCATGAGAATGAATTTTTTAAAAATCTTCTAACCCTTTAGCATTTAAACCAGCCACATCCAGCCCAAATATTCTACCTGCTTTATTTTCAAACTGGCCAGATCCAGTCTCTAACACCTATCTTACAATGTCATTCTAAAAATATGCAACCACATCATTAAAACCTCAAAGCTACAAAAAAAAAATGCATGATTAATTAAAAACAGTGTGATTAAATAAGCATTACATTTGATAGTGGTTAGAGCATCATGTTTACAATCATGAGATAGTGGGTTCAATTCCTGGACCGAGCTGTGTGTTGTGTTCTTGGACAAGACACTTTACTTCACTCAGCTGTAGAAATGGGTTGTGATGTCACTGGTGTCAAGCTGTATCAGCCTTTGCCTTTCCCTTTGACAACATCAAGAGAGGGGAGGCTGGTATGCATGGGCAACTGCTGGTCTTCCATAAACAACCTTGCCTGGACTTGTGCCTAGGAGGGGAACTTTCTAGGTGCAATCCCATGGTCATTCATAACTGAAGGGAGTCTTTACCCTTTACCCTTTTTTACATTTGATAGAGTAATCTGAATACTAATGGGTTAATCAGGAGGCAAGGCAGTGGCCTTGATGCTTTACCTCTGTAACTAGTAAGAGAGATGAAAGAAGGTATCCTCAAACCAGAGACTTTGGCCCAAATGCTTGCACCCAAGATGGTATTAAACTTAGCAATGAATTAAATCTAATACTTATAAAGCATTGTAGGAATCATTTCTCCAAGGTGTCACACAGCAGGACTGAACCTGAAATCACATGGTTGCAAAACAAACTTACCTTATCACAAAACCATGTCAGCACCTATATTTATCAATCAAAATTATTCGTCGACTATCTATTTGACCGTGCATTCTTAGTTTCACATATGAGCCAAATACATCCTGTTTAATAACTATATTTAATTTTCAACAAAAAGACAGAAAAAATACCCCCTCCCCCCCAAAAAAAAACAACAAAAAAACAACAAAAAAAATTCTGTTTATTGTGAACCATCTTGTTTTTCATGAAACAAAAGAGTGATTCTAATCTCAAAAGCTTGGAAAGTATTTGTGTAGCATATTTCTAAATAGTAGCCCTTTTTGAATTTTATTTTGTTTAGTATTTTTTGTTCCCCCGTTGTTATAGATTAACATAACTAGCAAGTGTAATGTATCTATATAATGTTTTGACAGGAAGTAGGTAGTTCCAGTACCATTTAGTTTGGAAGTAAACCAACTTTTTGAAGTGGATTTATTCTGTTTATAGTGTGAACTACAAAGAAAGATGACAGCTTCATTTGTAGGTGTCACACACCAATAAAAATTGATCAATCAAAAAAACATATAAATAAATGAATAAATAAGCAAATAAAGTAAAGGACTAACTAAAGATGCATAGAAGTGCACTTCTGAGTGAATAATAATAAAAAATAATAATAATAATAATAATAATAATAATAATAACAACAACAACAACAACAACAACAACAACAACAACAATAATAATAATAATGATGATGATGATAATAATAATAATAATAATAATAATAATAATGATGATGATGATGATGATAATAATAATAATAATAATAATAATAATAATAATAATAATAATAATAATAATAATAATAATAATAATAATAATAATAATAATAATAATAATAATAATAATAATAACAATAATAAAAGGCTTTAATACTTGGCAAGCTCTAATAGTTGTATAAAAGGTTAAATACGTATTTTACCTCCACACATGGGAGCAATAAAGAATCAATTTCTTGAACCAATTATAGTTTTTCGACCTGTTAGAAACAACAGCCAAATCTCTCTCAGCATCTTAAAAATAATATGATCATAGAAACACTATGTAGGTACAGGCATAGCAGGGTGGTTAAGAAGTACACTTTCACAAGCATATGGTTCTAAAATCAATCCTGCATAACACCTCATAATGAGTTCTTTTCTATAGTTTAATTATTTTTCATATTCATATTGTAGCAAATAGCTTCCGTTACCCTGCCTGACTAGCATTGTTGAAGGGCTTGTAGTGAGAGAGCATTATAACTAGAATACGGAAAATATGGAAGTAATTTTGAAAGTCATCGTGTCTGATGACAGTAAACAGTTTCACCCATCAACAAGGAGCCTTTACACTTCGGTTGGCACCAAGTGGGCCATTGAAGTATTCTCTGTGGGCCTTGTACTGTTTCTAAAAAATTTTTGAAGTTTAACCTGTTAGCATTTAAACCAGCCATATCCGGCCAAAATATTGTATTTGTTTTATGTCCAAACTGGCCAGATACAGTCTCGTACATGTACCCAACAATGTCTTACTACAAATAAACAATCCCTAAAGTTGAAATCTCAAAGCTATAAATATGTGTGTGTGTGAGTGTGTGTGTGTGTGTGTGTGTGTGTGAGTGTGTGTATGTGTGTATGTGTGTGTGTGTGTGTGTATGCGTGCGTGTGTGTGTGTGTGTGTGTGTGTGTGTGTGTATCTTTGCGTCTGTGTTTGTCCCTCACCACTGCTTGATAACCGGTGTTGGAGTATTTATGTGTTCATAACTTAGTGGTTTAGCAAAACGAACTGATACATTAAGCACCAGGCTTAAAAACACAAGTACTCAGTAATACAGTTCTATATTTGAGAGATGAGGAAATATGTACATTATTTACATTATTTACATTTGAAAGATATTTGTCCTCATCTTGTTTGTTGTTATCACAATGCTTCGGCTGATATACCCTTCAGCCTTCTTCAGGTGTCTTGGAGAAATTTCAAACCTGGGTTCTCATTCCTAAGGTATTTTTCGATGTTATTATTATTATTATTATTATTATTATTATTATTATTATTGTTATTATTATTATTATTTTTCAGGTCACTGCCTGGAATTGAACTCGGAATCTTGGGGTTAGTAGCCTGCATTCTTAACCACTATGCCATATGCCCGTGGGTGTAGTGGTCAAGAGCGCAGGCTACTAACCCCAAGATTCCGAGTTTGATAACAATAATAACAACAACTACAATAATAATAATAATAATAATAACAACAACAACAACAATAATAACATCGAAAAATACCTTAAGAATGAGAACCCAGGTTCGAAATTTCCCCAAGACACCTGAGGGCTGGAGGGTGTATCAGCTGAAACATATTAACAACAAAGAAGATGAGGACAAATATCTGTCAAATGTAAATAATGTAAATAATGTACAAGTACTGGGGTCAATTCCTTCAACAAAGTTTCTTAAAGGTGGTACCCCAGCATGGCCGCAGTCTAATGACTGATATAAGTAATAACAAAAAGGTCCCTGATCTGTGCAATCAATTAACCTACTAGAAATAGCAGCCAAATCCCACCCAACCATCTGAAACAATGGAAAAGGAAACGTGGTTCTAAATACACTATGTCTGAATAAGTGATGTGGTGGTCATGACTGGGATACTTTTGTTCATTAGCGTGGTCAGTTGATGCTGGCATGGGACTAAACAGCAAGAGCAAACAGGATGGTGTTTGGAGGAGGATTTAGCTGTAAATTCTAGCACGTCATCTGTGAGATTATTAGACTGTAGGAAGTGTGAGTGACGGTTGCTGTTGTTAGTGTTGATGGTACTGCTCTCATTGTAATTGATGATGATGATGATGATGACGACGATGACGATGGTGGTGGTGGTGGTGGTGGTGGTGGTGGTGGTGGTTGTGGTGGTGGTGAGATGGTGGTGATGGTGGTGGTGATGGGTGGTAGTGGTGGTGATGATGATAGTGAGGATGATGATAGTGGCAGAGGTGGTGGTAATGCTGGTGATGGTGGTAGTAGTGGTAATGGTGGTGGTGGTGGTAGTAGTGGTAATGGTGGTGGTGTTGATTTGATGGTGTTGATGGTGGTGGTGATGCCGATGATGATGATGATGATGATGATGACAACGATGACGATGATGATGATGATGATGATGATGATGGTGGTGGTTGTAGTGGTGATGATAGTGGGCGTGAAGATGGTGGTGATGATGATGATGATGACAACGATGATGAATGAACTTTGGTTGAAAGCATATTGCCAAAATATATATAGTTTCTTTATATATTGGTAGCAAAGTCACATATTTCTAGAGCAAGGCATATAAGTCAGTTGAATTGACCTTAGTCTATGTCTGGAACTTATTTCATTAACCCACCACCACCCAGAGGAATGAAATAAGAAATGTAATACTGTGGGATTTGAAATCCCAGCAGAGGAATATAAAGAATTTAGTCTGGTGCTTTGCCATGATGTGTTTCCCTTACCATTTTCCATAGCCAACTATTTACAAAGTTCTCATATTGGAGCTAGTCTACAGATTTGTAGAGGGGGTGGGGACTAGAGTGTTTAATCAATTGCTAATACTTTGCAAATTCTTATTTTATTCCTCTCAGTGGAATGAACTACTGAAGGAGTATCTGTGTGGTTGCTCAACATGGTAGAAATAACAGCCAAGTCTCCCTCCAGTTGCACTCCTGACATTCTTACAGAAGGCTGTTTAACTATATAAACCACTGAAGGAGTATCTGTGTGGTTGCTCAACATGGTAGAAATAACAGCCAAGTTGCGCTCCTGTCATTCTTACAGAAGGCTGTTTAACTATATAAACCACTGAAGGGGTATCTGTGTGGTTGCTCAACATGGTAGAAATAATAGCCAAGCCTCCCTCTAGTTGCACTCCTGTCATTCTTACAGAAGGCTGTTTAACTATATAAACCACTGAAGGAGTATCTGTGTGGTTGCTCAACATGGTAGAAATAACAGCCAAGCTTCCCTTTAGTTACACCCCTGACATTCTTAGAGAAGGATGTTTAGTGATAGGAATCACTGGAGTATCTGTGTGGTTGCTCAGCATGATAGAAATAACAGCCAAATCTTCCTCTACTTATACCCCCGGCATTCTTAGAGAAGGATGTTTAGCAATAAGAATATTTTGATTAGGTTGTCACCAGTGGAACGATGATATACTTCAGCTGAGTTAAGAGGTGAATGAACAAGAATTCTGTATGAAGTTTTAAATACCAAAATATTTATTTATCATTAACCCTTTAGCATTCAGATTACTCTGTCAAATGTAATGATTATTGATTCATATAGTTTCGAATTTATCATATATTATCTCATAGCTTCAAGATTTCAATGGTCTTACTGTTTATTTTTAGAATGACATTTTAGAGTAGGTATGCAAACTGGATCTGGTAGATTTAAGCATAAAACAGGGGGAATATTTAGGCTGGATATGGTCAGTTTAAATGCTAAAAGGTTAATAAAACGATGTGTCATTACAACAAGCTGTAGAAAAGAATGATATTTAAGCCAAATGAAATAGTTCAGTAGTTTGCAGATGTTGTGCCACAACAATGACTATAGACATGAGAAGTGTAGATTCTGACATCACGACCACTTTTGTTATCATCATTATTATGGCATTCTTTAGTCATTGTTTAGTTTCACAAATTCCTACAGCTTATTTTGGCTATCTTGCAGTCACTGTTGGGTTAGCAGAAAAACAAACTATATGTAACTAATGTCATTCAAAGAAAAGTGCACCAAAGATGAAATTGTTAATGACAATTTAATATGTTGTCTGTCTGAAAAATACTTGTTTACAAAACCAAGACTTAATGAGTTAAACATCTGCTGTGTCTATTGATTTGAGTGGTCAGGTCTTTGCTGATGTCATTTTGAACCATGACAACATACTGTTACTGTTATTGTTATTTTTACATGTAAGGTGGTGTGCTGGCAGAATCATTAGCATGCCAGACAAAATGCTTACAGGCATTTTGTCTGTCTTTACATTTTGAGTTCAAATTCCTCTGAGGTGGACATTGCTTTTCAAACTTTTAGTGTCAATAAAAAAGTACTAGTTAAGCACTGGGGTTGATGTCGTCGACTATTCCTTTCTGCCAAATTGTTATTTTCAGGTGTGAATTTAGTCATTTAGGTTCAAATCTTAGGCAATGAATCAGTGCTTAGGACTCTGCCAAATATTCCTACTACAAATGCTCTCTCTCTCGTCATCATCGTCGTCGTCATCGCCGCTGCCGCCGCAACCACCATCACCAACACCACCACCACCACCACCATCATCATCGTTTAACGTCCGCTTTCCATACTAGCATGGGTTGGACGATTTGACTGAGGACTGGCGAACCAGATGGCTGCACCAGGCTCCAATCTATATATAGGAAAAAAAAGATGGCATTACCATGGTCGGAACGCTTTTGGTCATAGGTTTTTTTTTCGTCAAAACTGACCTGGGGTTAAATGCCAACATTAACAACACTATCACTGTTACCAACACTACTCTCTGCTTTAATAACCAAGTTCCCCCACCTCTCCCTGCACAATTGAAATCCTGGCCACACCCTGTGCGGTGTCTTCAATCAATGAAATAATGGATTGTTTTGTCCCTTTTCCTAAGACTGACTTACAGCCAGATAGACTGAGTCAGTGAGAGTTGTTGTTGTTATCATCATTGATGTTGTTGATTTTGTCATCATTGTTATTAGTATTGTTGTTGTTGTTGATGTTATTGTTGTATTCATTGTCATTGTATTGTTATTAGCATTACTGTTGTTGACATTGATGTTGTAGTTGTTGCTGATGGTGTTGTTGTTATCATTGTTATTGTTGTTCTTGTCATTATCATTGTTAATGTTGTTGTTGTTGTTGTTGTTGTTGTTAATGTGCTTGTTGTTGTTGCTGATGTTGTTATTTGTTGTCATCTTCATTGGTGATGCTGTTGTCAGCAATGTTGTCATTGTGATTATCATTGTAGTAGTAGTAGTAGTAGTAGTAGTAGCAGCAGCAGTAGTAGTAGCAGTAGTAGTAGTAGTAGCAGTAGTAGTAGTAGCAGCAGCAGCAGCAGCAGTAGTAGTAGTAGTAGTAGTAGTAGTAGCAGTAGTAGTAGTAGTTGTTGTTCTCATCATTGTCGATGTTGCTTTTGTTGTTGTCATTATTGTTTTTGCTGTTATTGTCAACATAGTAGCAATAGTAGTAGTAGTGGTGGTGGTAGTAGTTGTCATCATTGTCACTGCTTTTGGTGTTGTCATTGTCATTGTCAGTGTAGTAGTAGTAGCAGTAGTTGTTGTTGTTGTCAATGCTATTTTAGCTGTTGTCATTGCCAATGTAACAATGGTAGTAGTAGTAGTAGTTGATGTAGTAGCTGTTGTTGTTATTGTTGACATTGCCAATGTAGTAATGATAGTAGTAGTAGTAGTTGTAGTTGTAGTAGTGGCTGTTGTTGTTGTTTTCATTGTTATTGTTGCTTTTTAGCATTGACTGAGAAAAATTTATGATCTGTGATTGATTCCAGTCATGACCATCCCACTTATCTTTGTTTCCACAACAATGCTTTTATGATTAACTAGCAGTATCGCCCGGCGTTGCTCGGGTTTGTAAGGTAAATAACTAATATAAGCATTTTTAGAGAGTTACTTCCCTTATAGATGCCAATTCGGGCTTTCTTAGCCATTTCTGTTTTGGTGTCTTCAAGCCATGAAGTCGTTGTTCTAAAAGAACGCTGGTCTCCTTGACAACGCTTTACGACGTTGATTTCCTTACACTCCCTTCCCCACAGCTTCACGAGGGAGGGAAGAAGGGAGAGAAGCAAACAGGTGCAGGTGTGACCATGGACGCCATCTCCGCTGCCATCGACACACGGAAAATTATGCATTAAAATGGAATAAAAAATGATGTTAAATTATTTTTAAAATCGTAGACTCATCGTAGACGTGCGCTAATACTCAGACGGGCTCAATATGAATCACGACTATAAGATACCCGGTTTTGGTTAAACTGCACCGCAAAATGTGGGAGGAGTTAGGAATCTAAATCGAAGGGGACAGACACTCACACAACTACAGTTTTATATATATAGATATTACTCACTTTGTCCTTCCTTTATTGTAAAATATCATTTGAGGGAAATTTGGCTGCTACTTTTGGCATGCTGAGCAACCAAATGCAGGCAGTCATTTTGGCTTGTTAATAGTTGTTTTACTGCTGTTGCTTTTAGTGATGTTTTAGTTTATTTAGCCCATGGTCAACTTATGATCAAAAGTGTTCCAGACTTTTCTCTTTAGGTTAAGCACATCTAGAGTAAATCACTGTGTCCAATGTGTCCATCATTTTTTAAGATGGTAGAATGTTATATAAAACAAAGTTAAATGTTATTTCTAGCAGGACTAGAGACTATATGCAGATTCTCTCATTGGTTCATAAAGTTTGTGTTGTTGGTATTGCTGTTGCTGTTATTGTCACATATTTAGACCTAAGTTAACTCTGAATGAAGAGACCTGTGATCAAAAGTATCCCAGCCATGACAATCCAGTCTTTTTTTTTTTTTCTGTGAACAAGTATATCTAGAATGACATTACTACCCAATATGCCTTTGCTTCTTTAAAATGAGAGGGTGTTATATGAAGGATATTTGACTACTATTTCTAATGTCACTCTCAACATAGTGTATTCCTTACATATGAAACCTAGATTCATGGTTCCAATACAATTGGCTATCCTATTTACAATAATTTGTGGGTTGACTTCCAATAACATGTAATTTTAAAAATCAGAGGCATGTAATTGAAGTATGGTATGTGTGTTGAATGTAACCTCTTTCTATAATATAATATATACTATATTATATTACACTATTTCATATATGTATGTATGTATGTATATATATATATATATATATATATAATATATATATATATATATATATATATATATATATATATATATATATATATATGACCTCGTGTGTACCGTTGGCGATTTTTTTCCTCGGTCTTCCCTTCTATGGATCTTTCCTTCTCCTATGTTTCCGACGAAGAGCTCTGCTTGAAACGTTAAACCCTCCTTTCCTTCTTTCCTGAGCATCCAATAATACTATTTTTGTTCCACGTCCTCGCGTTGTTGTGTTTTTTTGTGCTTTCTTGTTTGGATTAACTATATATATATATATGTATGTAAGTATGTATGCATGCATATTTATGTGTGTGTATATATATATATATATGTGTGTGTGTATGTGTGTGCGTGCGTGTGTCTGTGTATGTATATATATATATTCTTATATTCTTTTATATGTTTTAGCCCTAAGGCTGTGGCCATGCTGAGGTACTGCCAGTGTATTCACCTTTTAATTGGCTAATCTTATGTGATTAGTTTTTGGTGAAGGAGGGAGTTTGACACTGCTGCCCTCTTTTGAGTTTCCTGCCTTAGTATTGGTTCATCTGGGATCTTGGATAGCAAGAGGTCAAGTTGTTTCTTGAAAACATCTATCCTCAATCCTTGGAGATCCCTCAGATGTTTTGGCAAGGTGTTAAATAGCAGTGGGTTCTTGAATCCCAAGTTCTTGCAGCAAATGGTTCTCACTTTAGACGGGACAGCTGTGACCTTTGGAACAGTGCAATGATGTCCAATTCAAGGTCTGGCGTAACTCTCAATTCCAAAGTTTGGTGCCAACCCCTCCAGTGTCTTCCACACATATACCACTGCATACCTCTCCCGTCTTTACTCCAGGGAGTAAATTCACAGCTCTTTCAGTCTCTCCCAGTAGCTCAGCTCTTCCATTGATGCAATCTTCCTTGTGTAACATCGCTGAACTGCCTCAAGTTCTGCTATTAATCCACTATATATATATATATATATATATATATATATAAAGGGGGTAAAGACCCCCTTCGGTCATGAATGACCATGGGATTGCACCTAGAAAGTTACCCTCCTAGACACAAGTCCGGGCAAGGTTGTTTATGGAAGGCCAGCAGTCGCCCATGCATACCAGCCTCCCCTCTCCACGCCACCAGTGTTATCCAAGGGAAAGACAAAGGTCGATACAGCTTGGCACCAGTGACGTCGCAACTCATTTCTACAGCTGAGTGAACTGGAGCAACGTGAAATAAAGTGCCTTGCACGAGAACACAACACACAGCCCGGTCCGGGATTCGAGCTCACAACCTCACGATCGTAAGCTCGACGCTCTAACTACTGAGCTATGCACCCTATATATATACATATATATTCAGATCAAATTGGAGCCTGGTGCAGCCTCCTGACTTGCCAGTCCACAGTCAAACCATCCAACCCATGCCAGCATGGAAAGCAGATGTTAAACGATGATGATGATATATATATATATTATGTATGTATATATATATATATATATATATATATATATATTATATATATATGTGTGTGTGTGTGTGTGTATAAATGTATGTATATATATATATATATATATATATATATATATGTATGTATGTGTGTATATATATATTTATAATAAAAAAAAACAAGAAAAGTCACAACAATGTGAGGATGTGGTACATGCAAAGTATTAACAGATGCTCAGGGAAGGAAAGAAAGGTAGTTTTACGTTTTGAGCAAAGCTCTTCTTCAGAAACAGGAGACAGAGGAAAGTCCAAGAGAAAAGGAAGGCAGACGAAAAAAATCGCCAGTCATCTACATGTAGTTACATTTAAGGAAAGTGGAGAGTTTGAACACAAAAAAATCAATTTATTTATATAATAATAATTTTCATAAAGCCTATGTACGTTTCAATTCCTTACCTTCATTCATATTTTGTAATTAGTATTGCATTATGCATTTAAAAGGTAAAATTCTCTTCAGGGTAAAAAAAATGGCTGGAGAGTTGCTTACTGACTGAAATAGCAGCATGCGTTTGTGTATTTGTGTGTGTCACCATGTGTGTCTATTGGATTCCTTTCTAAAAATAGCTTGAGGTTAAACTATGACTACAAGTTGTAGTTCTGAAGAACTACGTCATACTACTATTCTCCTTATTGGAATTTAGATCGGTTTTATAAAGGCTCGCTACCACTCCTTTTTCTACTCACTTGTGAAAAGAATAAAGATAAAATATATATATTAGCAAGAATCCAAATCAATATGTTTATTTAACATCTACTTATTTAGTTGTGAAAATCTCTATTCTTATTACAATTTTTATTTATTTAGATGTATTAGTCATATTTATTGATAGTTTAGGTTATTATATATATTTTTACTTTGATTAAGTTTTATATACTTAATTGGGGTATGATTCACTATGTATCAAATGTATGGAGTTAGACTATTTTCAAATGGGGAAAGTACATTTCACTTTAAGGTTACTTCCTATGTTTATTTTAATTCTTATCCTTCATGAGTGTTTATTTAAATATAATTTATTATTTAAAAATTTATTAAATATATACATATATATACATACCTTTCTATATATGTGTATATATGTATATATTTCTTTTTGCTTATGCATATAACAAATTCTCTATCCATTGCTGAATTATTTATTTTGATACACAGCTGATAGTAAGGGTTTCAATGTGTATTCCTCTATTTAATTAATATAGAATTATTAGTTCTAGATATTTATTTATTCACATAATTTAATTATATTTATTTGGAATTATTAGATGTATATTCATTTCTATAATATTTATTCAATTTTATTTATTCGAATTTATTAAATGTATATTTAATTCTATGTGGGGAAACAAAAACCTCTTTCTCTTTTATTGTTGATTAATTTGTGATTGGATGTAACGATCTGGAAAATTTCCTCAAAGCATAAATCACGCCTTTTATAATGCAATGTTATTTGCAAAATATGAATGGAGATAAGAAATTGAAACGTACGTAGGTGATATGAAAATGACTATTATATAAATAAATTGATTTTTTTTCTATGTTCGAACACTCCATTTTAATTATTAAAATTATGTTCTCCTATATCAAATGGATGAAAACATCTATAACGACAACTGGAGCTTCATAAGTGTTAACACTAATACTAACACGAATCGATGAATTCCAAGTATATTAATCCATATGGAGCTAAACCAGTGTACACTTGGATAAAATACAACCCTGTGAAAGAGCAACCTCTTTCCATTCGAAACTTTATATATATATATATATATAGGAATAAAAATTTATATATAAAGAACATGAAATACACGAAGGGACAAACAAGGAAAACAGACAAGTAATTCGAAGCAGCCTTCAATCTTCAGTCAGAAACCGAATCATCATGGCAAATTTCGGCTGATTAATTCTGATATTTGCTCCAACTCGGCCAGCCCTAAAGAAAAAACTAAGCTGTGAGCATTAGATTTCTTGGTAGAAGGAAAGAATGTAAACGCAACAGAGACAAACATAAATACAAGAAACGAAAACAAAATTGAAAACAATAATGGTTAAAAACAGGATAACAGCGGGTGTCTTACGACTTTGGACAAAATGAGACAAAAATAACTTATCAGCAGGCGGGGAAACAATTACCTTCTTGGCAGAGGGGACACATGTTGAGTGAGCCAAGGTCACCAACGGAATGGCTTGTGATATATATATATATATATATATATATATATATATATATATATATACCAGTACCTTCTATTGACCATTCTTCTATGCACATGTGTAGGTAGATACACAACAGGCAGCCACTCCTACCAAAATTCTTACTATAAATTCTTCCTATGACCATAAAAGATATAAGCCCAACCACATACATAGATAAGCAGCCACAACCACACACACACACACACACGTGCTATCATTACACACACACACACACACACACACATACACGTACTATCATTACACACATGCAAACACAAACCTGTTCGCATGCACATACCCACACATACACGCACATACCTCCTTCTCTTGCACTCCCCTGTCTTTGAAAGAACTTTTTCTTCACCCATTCCCTTCCGGTCATTTCAATATGTGACTGTGTGTGTATCGTTGGCGATTTTCTTTCTCCATCTTCCCTTCCTTGGACTTTTCCTTTTTTCTATATTTCCGATGAAGAGCTCTGCTCGAAACATTAAATCCTACTTTTTTCTTTCCTTTCCTGAGCGTCCAATAACACTGTACTTATTCCACATTCCCGCATTGTTGTGTTTTTTCTTTGTTCATGTTTGGATTAACTATATATATATATATATATATATATGTATATATACTAGCAGTATCGCCCGTCATTGCTCGGGTTTGTAAGGGAAATAACTATATAAGCATTTTTAGAGATGTAAAGTATAATAGCCATCTCAATGTGGCTAACCACAAAGGGGGGGGTGTTACTGTAGCTTTTTACGTTCTGAGATTTAATAATAAATTTTTAGAGAGTTACTTCCCTTATATATGCCAAAAATGCATTAAAATGGGAAAAATTGATGGTAAATTTTTTTTTAAATCCTAGACTCATCGTAGATGCGCGCTAATACCCAGAAGGGCTCGATATGAATCACGACTATAAGATACCCAGTTTTGGTTAAACTGCACTGCAAAATGTGGGAGTAGTTAGGAATCTAAATCGTAGGAGACAGACAGCACACAACCTCTCTTTTATATATAAAGATATATATATATCATCATCATCATCATCATCATCATCATCATAAGGCACATCGAGCTGGCAGAATTGTTAACACATCAGACAAAATGCTCACCAGCAGCATTTCTTCCAGCTCTTTGCATTTTGAGTTCAAATTGTATCCAGGTCACTTTTACCTTTCACTTTTTCAGGGATGATGAAATAAGTACCACTTGATCACCAGGGTTGATGTAATCAACTTACCCCTTCCTCTAAAAATTGCTTGCCTTGTGCCAAAATTTGAAACCACCACCACCACCACCACCATCATCATCATCATTGTTGTTGTTGTTGTATGTTCACTTTCCATACTGGAATGGCTCAGATATTTCAAGTGGGTCCAACATGTTGGAAGACATCTCACTTCAGTACCTCAGTTTTGACATGGTTCCTAAAGCACTTCCTTAATGCCAACCACTTTACAGAGTGTACTGAATACATTTTTCATGGCACTAGCACTAAACTTGCAAAACCAAAGAGCCCCCTCAATTGGGAGGGGAATGAGGGAGAGAGAGAGAGAGAGAGAGAGAGAGAGAGGGAGAGAGAGAGAGAGGAGGGAGGGAGGCTGCTTTGTGTGAGGTGTTGATATATTAACCTTTTAGCATTTAAACCAGCCATATACAGCCAAAATATTTTACCTGACCAAATCCAACCTCTTGCACTGACCCTACCATGTCATTCTGAAAATATACAATCACATCATCACAATATTGAAGCTATGGGATAATGCTTGATAAATTCAAAACAATGAGAAGAAACAAGCGATAAACTGGACGATAAAATCTGAATGCTGAAGAGTTAAAGTATCATGGGAGTTATAGGACCAGGTTTATTGTTGCAGAGGAGATTCATGGCTACTTCACATTTTACATGTTACTCTCTGAGTTTTTAGGTGGCAGACTGGTTTAATACTACTATAACCCTCTCCTCCTCTTCCTCTTGCTCCTCCTCCTCTTCCTCTTGCTCTTGCTCCTCCTCTTGCTCTTGCTCTTGCTCTTGCTCCTCCTCTTGCTCTTGCTCTTGCTCTTGCTCTTGCTCTTGCTCTTTCTCTTGCTCTTCCTCTTCCTCTTCCTCCTCCCCCTTCCTCTTCCTCACCCCTTCCTCTTCCTCCTCCCTCTTGCTTTTCCTCTTCCTCCACCTCTTCCTCTTCCTCCACCTCTTCCCCTCCCCTCTTCCTCCACCTCTTCCTCTTCCTCCTCCTCCTCCTTCTCCTTCTCCTCCTCCACCCCACCATCACCATCACCACCACCACCACCACCAAGGTTCTTAACCACACAGCCACACCTGTGACTATGCTGCATTATATTGCACTATGTGACACTATGTTGCATCATGTCATATTATATTGGTCAAGCCTCCAGCTGCTGGATAACTTCCTCCCTTCTACTCATTTTTCAGAGTCCTTGATAAATAAAAACTAAATGCATCATGAATGATGCCTCTCCCCTCTTCCAGTAAACAGTAAAAATATATTCCTGGTTTGGCTGTGTGTTTAAGAAGCTTGTTTTTCAGTCATGTGGCCTTGGGTTCTCTCCTACTATGTGACACCTAAGGCAACTGTCTTCGCTGTAGCCTCAGGCCAAGCAAAGCTTTGTGAGTGGTTTTGGTAGCCGATAACCGCAAGAAGCCTGTCATAAACACACACACACACACATATTATATATGATATTATATTATATTTTATCATATTATATTTTATCATATTAAAGTAGTGGAATCCAATTGATTGTGGTGGGACAATTGGTTAACCGTTGGCATATGCAGGTTTGTATAGAAAATAAGAAGGATATGATAATCAATCAATAAAGTTTATTAATCTATGAATCATATAGGCTTTGTCCCATGTCAATATATATATATTTGTACATACACACACGCACACGCACACACACACGCGCACATGTGTGTGTGTATATATATATATATATATGTATATATATCATCATCATCATCATCATCATCGTTTATATATGTATATATATATGTGTGTGTATATATATGTGTGTGTATATGTACCTATGCATGTATGAATGTATACATACATATATACATACATACATATATACATACATACATATATATATATATATATATATATATATATATATATATATATCATCATCATCATCATCATCATTTAACGTCCGCTTTCCATGCTAGCATGGGTTGGACGGTTCAACTGGGGTCTGGGGAGCCCGAAGGCTGCACCAGGCCAGTCAGATCTGGCAGTGTTTCTACAGCTGGATGCCCTTCCTAACGCCAACCACTCCGAGAGTGTAGTGGGTGATTTTATGTTCCACCGACACAGGTGCCAGACGAGGCTGGCGAACGGCCACGCTCGGATGGTGTTTTTATGTGCCACCGACACAGGTGCCAGACGAGGCTGGCGAACGGCCACGCTCGGATGGTGTTTTTATGTGCCACCGACACAGGTGCCAGACAAGGCTAGCAGACGACCACGCTCGGATGGTGTTTTTTTATGTGCCACCAACACAGGAGCCAGATGAGGCTGGCGATCGGCCACGATCGGATGGTGGTTGTTACGTGCCCACAGCCTGGAGGCCAGTCGGTGCGGCACTGGCTACGGCCACGTTCGGATGGTTTTCTCGTGTGCCACCGGCACTGGTACCACAAAGATACAAATTCCATTGATGTTCATCTATTTTGATTTCATTTGATTTTTTGATTTTTTGATTTGATTTTCACTTGCCTCAACAGGTCTTCACAAGTGTCACAAGAAGGAAGGTATGCACAGGTGGACTGACTACGTCCCAGGTAGGGGCCACGGGTTAAGGCCTGACTAGTCTTGCCGGGTCTTCTCACGCACAGCATACTTCCATAGGTCTCGGTCTCTAGTCATTTCCTTGGTGAGACCTAAAGTTCGAAGGTCGTGCTTCACCACTTCGTCCCAGGTTTTTCTTGGTCTACCTCTTCCACAGGTTCCCTCAACTGCTAGGGTGTAGCACTTTTGCACACAACTATCTTCAGCCATTCTCGTCATATGACCATACCAGCGCAGCCGTCTCTCTTGCACACCACAACTGACGCTTCTTAGGTTCAACTTTTCTCTCAAGGTACTTACACTCTGACGATTATGAACACTGACATTACACATCCATCGGAGCATACTGGCTTCATTTCTTGTGAGCTTACGCATATCCTCAGCAGTCACGGCCCATGTTTCACTACCATGTAGCATGGCTGTACGTACACATGCATCATATAGTCTGCCTTTTACTCTGAGCGAGAGGCCTTTTGTCACCAGCAGGGGTAAGAGCTCTCTAAACTTTGCCCAGGCTATTCTTATTCTAGCAGTTACACTTTCAGCACACACCCCCCCCCGCTACTGACTTGGTCTCCTAGGTAGCGGAAGCTATCAACTACTTCTAGTTTGTCTCCCTGGAACGTGGTAGAAGTTGGTCTCTGCACGTTTCCAGAGTTTATTTCTCCTGAGCATCTGCCACATACGAAAACTATCTTCCCAGTTAGCCTATCTTTGACATTGCTGCACCTCTTATGTGTCCATAGCTTACACTTGGTGCACCTTATAGAGTTTCTACCTACACCTTTTTTACAGATCGAGCAGAGCCATCTACCTGAAGTCGTTTGTGGTTGGTCCACCTTCCTACTTATTAGGACTTTGGTTTTGGCTAGGTTGATTCTAAGGCCCTTCGATTCTAATCCTTGTTTCCACACCTGAAACTTCTCCTCCAGTTCTGATAGTGACTCAGCAATTAGAGCAAGGTCATCAGCATAGAGGAGCTCCCAGGGGAATCCTGTCTTGAATTCTTCCGTTATTGCCTATATATATATACATACACATATATATATATATATATATATATATATAATCGGTGAGCTGGGCGACGTGTCCAGTCCATCTATACTTGCTGCATGTATACTCTGCGATGACATTCCTCACGCTGGACTTCTTTCTGATGATCTCGCTACTGATGTGCTCTCTCAATGAGATACCAAGCATTGACCTTTCCATGGCCTTTTGAGCTGTTACCAGTCACTGCTCTTCTCTCTTTGTTGTAGTCCATGTTTCACTACCATATAGCATTGCAGTGGACCCATGCAGTTGGCGAGTGGTACCCGTGCGAGTGGAAACGACCACTCAGAAGGCCACCACGACGGAGGAGTTACGATTTCAGGAGGACGATTGGGATCACGTGGAGGAGAAAGGTGTGAACCAAAGAGGAGTGGACAGCGTGCTGTGACCAGCGGTGTCAAATGGACGCTTGACTGACTGGTCGGTCAAGGTGATCAAGGTGATATATATATATATATATATATATATATATATACATGGGGACATAAACAAACCAACATCCGTTATCAAGCTATTGGCAGTGATGGTGTTGGTGATGGTGGTAGTGTATATGGAGCAATGTATAGTTGCTGCAATTGAAAAATGTTGGTCATTGTTATATGTGGTGTAGAAAACTGTTTTAATGAAAAGTTTTGGATGTGAATAAATTTCCATTCTCCTTTTCATTTTCAAATATATATATATAATATATATATATATATATATATATATAGGGAGTAAATCCAAACTTACAGGGAAAAATTAGATTTAGGATTAAATCTAATTTTACAGTATAAATATATATATTTATATATTAAATTAGAGATAAAGCCACTATTAGGCAAATCAAACAGTGAAAAACATAAACCAAAACATAGAAATAAAATTAATTAATATAATATACAAAATATATAAAATATAAAATATATATATAAGGAGAGATTACGAAAAAAACAAAAGACAAAGACAGGTGGTGTACAAAACAAGCAGATGTATTAGTATAATGCTCAGGAATAGAAAAAGTCTTTTACGTTTCGAGCCTACACTCTTCTACAGAAAGGGACACAGAAAAATCAAGGAGAGAAACAAAGAGAGAAAAAAATGTGTGTAGTGGCTAACGATCTATGTATATATGTATATGCACAAACACACATATATCAATAGTGTATGTCTGCGTTTGTTTTATGTTTGTCTTCTTCCACCAGCACCACCACCACCATAGCTTGACAACGGATGTTGGTTTGTTTATGTCCCCATAATTTGCAGATTGGCAGAAGAGAGACCAATAGAATAAGTACCAGGCTTTAAAAATAAGTACTGGGGTTGATTAGTTTGGCTTAACCTTTCAAGGCAGTGCTCCTGCATGGCAGCAGTCCAAAGAATGAAGCACGTAAAGGATATAAAGATAAATAGCATTAAAACGAATGATTTGTATATTTTTACATTTTATTTGATTTAAAAATTTTTTTCCTGTCTGTTAAGCTCTTCGAAAATATCACCTTCTTTGGATATGAAGTGGAATTTTGCAAGAAATATTTAAAAAGAAAATTCCTCTTCCAAGTTATATATATATATCATTTTCTGCTTATTTTCTACAAAAATGATATGTTGAGATGGTTCCTCTCACCGCCTGCCCCCCCACCCCCGCCTCACTCACCCTCTTGCTCTATCTAAGAATACTGGTTTGAATCAATATTTGTCTGGGTTTAGATGAATCAAAAATATCTCTGTGAGCAATGCAACTAATGAAGCTGTCTAAACAGAAAAAAGATATGTAATTAAAGGGAGGAATAGATGATGCAAAATACACACATACACACACATACACACACATTCACATACACATGTATGTATGTATCTATATAAATATAAATAAATATTAAAAAAATAAAATAATCATATAAGCAAAACTGTTTTCCAGAAATCATATCACATGATATACGTTTTCATCATTGTCAATGTTCCTCTGTAAATCTTCCTATTTTTTTTTATCTATTTATTCATTTCTCTATTTTGATATTTTCATTTGACAGTGTTGTTTTATGGTTTGATGCGCCTTTTAGAACCAATCAAATGATTGCACCATGGTGGATAGGTGCATTTAAGATCATATCGACACCGGAATGTATCTTCTCTGAGGTCTGTTGTTTCTTCATATGCTTCAGCTCATGCGTATTCTGTTTTAAAGTGTCCAGTCTCCAAAATATGTATATATGCATGTATGAATTGAAATTATGAAAAATATGCTTATGCTTGCAGAGGGATTTGAACCTGTGACCTTCAGATTCTTCCATCACATTATCTGTAAAAGTCTAATGCTTCACTGACTAGTGCATATATGTATCTGTGAATGTATGCATATATGTATGTATGCATATATGCATGAATTCATGTATGTATGCATGTATGTATGTATGTATGTATGCATGCATGCATACATAGATACATACATGCATGCATTCATGCATGCAATCATCCATCCATCCATCTATACATACATACATACATACATACATGCATACATGCACACAAGCATACATGCATATATACATGCGTTCATACAGGCATATATACACCAGTCAGTGGAGCATCAGTCTTTGTATGTATATATGCATGTCTGCATATGTGTATGTAAATATGTATGTATTTGTGTATGTACATATGCATGAATGTATCTATGCGTATATGCATGTGTGTATGTATGTATGTCTATATCATATCTATATGTGTATACACACACATGCACACACACATATACACACACATACATGCAAACTTACATACATATATACAAACGCAACACACACACACATGTATGTATGTATGTATGTATGTATGTATGTATGTATGTATGTATGTATGTATGTAAGTATGTATGTATGTATGTATGTATGTATGTATGTATGTGTGTATATATGTATGTATGTATGTATGCATGCATGTATGCATGTATGTATGCATGCATGTATGTATGTATGCATGCATGTATGTATGTATGTATGTATGTATGTATGTAAGTATGTATGTATGTATGTATGTATGTATGTATGTGTGTATATATGTATGTATGTATGTATGTATGTATGCATGTATGTATGCATGCATGTATGTATGTATGCATGCATGTATGTAGTATGTATGCATGTATGTATGTATGCATGCATGTATGTATGTATCATGTATGTATGCATGCATGTATGTATGCATGCATGTATGTATGTATGTATGATGTATGTATGTATGCATGCATGTATGTATGTATGCATGCATGTATGTATGTATGTATGCATGTATGTATGTATATGTATGTATGTATGTATGTATGATGTATGTATGGATGTATGCATGTAGTATGTATGTATGCATGTATGTACATGTATGTATGTATGCATGCATGTATGTATGTAGTATGCATGCATGTATGTATGTATGTATGTATGTTGCATGTATGTATGTATGTATGCATGTATGTATGTATGCATGTATGTATGTATGTATGTATGTATGTATGCATGCATGTATGTATGTATGTATGCATGTATGTATGTATGTATGTATGTATGCATGCATGTATGTATGTATGTATGCATGTATGTATGTATGCATGTATGTATGTATGTATGTATAGATGGATGTATGTAAATAACAAATGCATACATATAAATCATTTTCAATCTTGACATGTTAAAAATACACTGAAAATTGAAGAAATATAATAAAATTCATTTGACTTCCCAAATTACAGTTCTTTGTACATGAAAGGCTACATGAAAGAAGGCAAATTGCAAACTATTTCATTGTTAGATATAAAATAACAATATTACAAGAGTGTCCCTTAATCCAGAATTTCTGAAAATGGGTTCCACGAAAAAAATTCTAGGGGTTTCAAAAGATGAAGTAATCCCTTCTTTCGATCAAAGGATGCAAAAGCACTTTCTTTCTCTCCCCCCCCCCCCTATTTCTCTCTCACACACACATGTGATGGAACTGCCTTCTACCAAACTCACTCAAAAGGCTTTGGTTGACCTGAGTCTATAGTTGAAGATACTTGCTCAAGGAACAGTGTGGTGGGACTGGACTCCAAACGATGTCATTGGGAAGCAAGGTTCTTGCTCACACAGCCATGCCTAAAGTGTCTTTTAATAATATTTAATAAAAATTTTTATAAGTGCAGGCATGACTGCATGGTAAGGCACTTGCTTTCCAATCACATGGTTCAAGGTTCAGTCCCACTATGTGGCACTTTGTGCAAGTATCTTCTACTGTAGTCTTGGGTCAATCAAAGCCTTGTGTGTGGATTTGATAGATGGAATTTGAAAGAAGCCTGCCGTATATATGTATATATGTGTTTGTATGTGTGTGTGTGCATGTCTGTCTGTCTGTGTTTGTTCCCCTACCACACCACTTGACAACCAGTGCTGGTATGTTTACATCCCTTTTACTTAACGGTTCGGCAAAAAGAGACCAAAAGAATAAGTACTAGGCTTTAAAAAGGTAAGTACTGGGTTTGATACATTTGACTAAAGAATTCTTCAAGGTGGTGCCCCAGCATGGCCACAGTCTAATGACTGAAACAAGTAAAAGATAAAAGATTTCGCAAACAAATGCTATCTTTTATTAGTAATGTTTTAATACTTTATTTGTTTCAGTCATAGGACTGTGGCCATGCTGGAGCACTGCTAAGAAGGGGTAGGTTTTAGTTGAACAAATTGACCCTAGTGCCTATTTATTTTTAAGTCAGGTTCTTATTCTATTGGTCTCTTTTTGTTGAATGCAAAATTATGGGGGTGTCAATAAACTAATACCAGTTGTCAAGTGGTGGTGATGGGGAGAGGGAAGACGGTTACACACAGACACAAAAACACAGACACACACATATGCATATATATAATAAAATAAAGGAGTGAAGGTGCATGGCTTAGTGGTTAGGCTATTTGGTTCATGATCATAAGGTCATGAGTTCAATTCCTGGTGATGCATTGTATCCTTGAGCAAGACACTTCATTTCCCGTTGTTCCAGTCTACTCAGCTGGCAAAAATGAGTAGTACCTGTAACTCAAAGGGTCAGCCTTGTCATAGTCTGTATCAAGCTGAATCTCCCTGAGAACTACGTTAAGGGTACATGTGTTAAGGGTATATGCATACATTCATAGATACATATATGCACCAGTCAGTGGAGCATCAGACTTTTACAGATAACGTGGTGGAAGAATCTGAGGATCACAGGTTCAAATCCCTCTGCAAGCATAAGCATATTTTTTATAATTTCAATTCTTACATGCATATATAGATATTTTGGAGACATCTTCTTGTACATTTATTGCATTAACAGGCTGTTCCGTTGATCAGATCAACTGGAACCCTCGTCATCGTAACCGATGGAGTGCCAATTAGAATAAAGTTATTGGTTTCAAATTTTGGCTCAAGACCCACAAATTTGAGGAAGGGAGTAAATCAAATACATCAACTCCTGTGCTCAATTGGTTCTTATTTTATCGACCTCCAAAAAATGAATGATGAAGTTAACCTTGGTGGAATTTGAACTCAGAATGTAAAGATGAACGTTACTGTTCATCTTTACATACTGATTACTAGGCATGCTAATGATTCTGCTAGCTTACTGCTTTATTCTCTCTTTTACTCTTTTACTTGTTTCAGTCATTTGACTGCAGCCATGCTGGTGCACTGCCTTTAGTCGAACAAATTGACCCCAGGACTTATTCTTTTGGTCTCTTTTGCCGAACCACTAAGTTACGGGAACGTAAACACACCAGCATCGGTTGTCAAGTGATGTTGGGGGGACAGACACAGACACACATATATATGATGGGCTTCTTTCAGCTTCCGTCTACCAAATCCACTCACAAGGCTTTGGTCCACTCGAGGCTATCGTAGAAGACACTTGCCCAAGGTGCCACACAGTGGGACTGAACCCGGAACCATTTGGTTGGTAAGCAAGCTACTTACCAAACAGCCACTCCTGCGCCTATAATGCGCCTTATAATGCTATTATTGAAAATTGGTTTCAAATTTTGGCATGAATCCAACAATTTTGGGGGAGGGGCTAAGTTAATTAAATCAACCTCATTACTGGTACTTATTTTATTGACCCTGAAAGAGATGAAAGTTAAAGTTGACTTTGGTAGAATTTGAACTCAGAATGTAAAGATGGACGAAATGCTTCTAAGCATTTTACCCTTGTAACAGATTAAAGTTATTGGCAAGCAAAATACTGATGACCAGATACCAGTTATTCTCCTGTCTAAAGCCTTTATTGTTATCATGCATGTATCAGCTTGATTGAAACAATACATATAGCCAATTCTGATTTAGGCTGCTGTAACATCCCAGTATTTGCAGTTGCAATTTATGCAGGAAGTCAACTTGAGCACTAATTGTATTTACCTATTATCTCATGTCATCAGTCATAATGTTACCTGAAACGAATGAATGAATGAATCACTCAATGGATTAATGAATTAATGTATGTGTGTACGTATGCATGCGCAGATACATACATACACACACAGATACATGCATACATATGTATATACATACATTTCAGATAATATTGACAATGACAATCATAATCGTCATCATCATCATCATCATTGTTATCATTGTTTTCATCATCGTCACCACTGTTGCCACTACCGGCACAACCAACATCATCCCCATCATTGCCATCATTTCCCCCATCATCATCATCATCATTGTTCTCGTCATCATCAATGTCATCATCATTGGAATCATTGCCACCGCTGCCTCCACCATCACTGGCATTTGTGCAAAATCTTGAAAATAGTTGGTTGTGGCACTCCTAATTCTCTTGAAGCTCTGCGAGTTGAAAGGCTACATTGAAAAGTAGTATGCACAGCATCAACGATCTCATCACTTGATTGTGGCCTGCTAGTTCTTTTGATGTTACCAATGCTACCTGTGTCTTTGAATGTATAATACCAGTTGTTGATGCTTCTAACACCTGGGGGATTTCAGTCGTATTCTCTTTTAAAGTTTTGTTGAACCGTAATTGCCAACTTAGTTTCATAAAACCACAAAACACATTGTGCTTTTTCTTTCATAGACGCTATTTTGATATTTCATTTCATTTGAGTTTGAGTTCATGCTCAGGCCAAGTCGAAGACTCCACCCTCAAAATATGTTAACTTTATATGAAAAAAGGAAAATGTAATTAAGAAATAACGAAACAGCACTTTTCAATAATCAATTATGAAATCTTAGACTTCAATTTTATAAACTTCAACAACAAAAACGTTTAATTTGAAATAGCAACAAAAATACGATATTTCAGAATCAGGGAAGGATTTCATAACCACCCTGTATATATATATATATATATATATATATATAATATATATATATATATATATATATATATATATATATATATCAGCCAAAACCTGACTTTAAACCACATTAAATGTTCATGTGGTTTTAGAGTCAGGCTTTGGCTGCTATTTCCAGCATGGTGGTATCTCTTAGATACCCTAAATTATAATTTTAATAATTATTACCTTTGAAGGTTTTTATTTCCATGCTGGCCACTTGATAAGATTGATATTTAAATTAATGATCTTATCCTCATTTATATATATATATATTGTATGTAAGTATAATGGGCTTCTTTCAGTTTCTGTCTACCAAATCCACTCAGAAGGCTTCGGCTGGCCCAATACTATAGTAGAAGACACTTGCTGAAGGTGTCACATAGTGGGACTGAACCCTGAACGAGGTGGTTGGGAAGCAAACTTCTTATCACATAGCCACACCTATGCCTTGAATAAATTCTCTCTAAAATATTTTTTTTATTATGTAATGTCTTAATGAAATTAGGATGGTGCAGTTTGTCTGCAAAATGCAATTGTGGTTTTATAATTCTTGGAAAATCATATAATGGGCTACATAAGTTTAGGTATCCCTGCTTAAATCCTTAACAGGTTACTGCTTTCTCTCCAAATACTTCATGTTGTTTCATAGAAGCAAAGGTAAGATCTGGATATAAACAGATCTGGATATAAACAGATCTGAAATAATAGTAATAGAGGTTAACTGGTGAGAGTGGTAGTGGTCAGTGATCAGTGGTTTTTATATATTGCTATCAGCACTGTGTTGTGCTTTTCTGATGCTAGGAGTATTGTTTAAAATGACCTGGTTAATCACCTCTCTCATAAATAAATGCAGCAGAAACAGAGCAGGAAGCAGACTTGTGACAATGAGCATCACCACCAAAACCAGTACCAGCACCACTACCACCAGCACCACCACCACCATCATCATTGTCATCATCGCTATCCTCATTGCTACTGCTACCACTACCACCACCGTCATCATTGTCCCCAACATCATCATCGTCGTCGTTGTCATCATTGTTGTCATCGTCGTCATCGTCATTATCATCATCATTATCATCATTATCACTGCTCTTCCTCCACCATATCCATCATCATCATCATCATCGTGGTAATTACCAGTATCATCACCAACACTGCTACCACTATGACCACCATGACCACCATTATTATTATCATCATCCACCAGCACCATCATAGCCAGCAGCAGCAGCAGCAGCACCACCACCACCACCACCACAACTACCACCACCACCACAACCACCACCACCACCACCACCACCACTACCACCACCACACTGGTATCAATTTGTATCAGTTTTGCTTTTCCCTTGGACAACAGAGCTGTGGAAAGCAGAAGTGATTTGTATGCATGGACAATTGTTAGTCTTCCAGAAAAAAAAATACATTCTTTGCTCTTTGCAGAGGAAGTTTTCAAGTGTAGTTACTCAGGCCATCTGTTTATCCATCCATCCATCCATTTATCCATCCATCTGAATCGGGCAATTTGCCTGGACCAATAAATCACATTGTTTTTTCTTTTTTCCACTTACTGAAATATCTTATCTGTGCATGCCATGACTACTGATGATAGCAATAGTTCATTTACTGAACTGGTTGATCCTGGCCATTGACACTTTGTTTTCTGTTTATTTGCTCAGCATCTAGTGATATTTGCCACTGACTCAATAAATCCATCTGTTGAAATAACTCACATCCATCTCACGATTTCAATGTACCCCTGGCTTGGGTGGTTACATGTTATTTAACCCATACTACCTGATAGGTAGTAGGTAGCGATTTTCTTCATTACTTCAGGGAGTGATGATCCTGCCTGTCACGAGTCCCGGGCTCAGCTGGCTCTAGCTGACAGTACCTGGTATGGGCCCGTATCTAGGGTTACAGAAAGGAGACAGCCTTCAAAGAAATCCAGAGTGGAGCCCTGTAGGCGGTTTAGTGTTCAAATCGACACACTTCTGGCAACTCCTGCAACCAAGCTGGTGCCAAACATAATGCTCTGCACTCCCTTGGACTACGTCAGCAAGGTTTGAGAGAGGAATCCTGATGATTGGGCTACCCAGGATTTTCTTATATCTAGCCCAGGCCTGCACAAAACTGGAGAGGACATGAAATATAAAAACCAGACTGGATTAGTTTATGCTCAACTCCATTGTCTCCCAAGACAAAAGGATGCCAACAATAACAACAACCTGATAGGTGATGATACTACTCCAGTTCAGAGTAGACCTGGAAACAATTGTGGCTAAGAGTTGGTTTCACACTCCTCAAAACCCTGGAATTCCTGAAACAAGGCCCCACAACCAGATGTAGTTTAAAGTCATACCTATCTATAACACTGTTATTTTTTCCTATTTGGTTACCCCTAGAAAGTATGAAACATGACTAATATTTCCTTCAAGCTTTGCTTTTGTAACATTTATTCAAACCCCAAAGAATCTCTCTCAACACATGGCCATGATACTCCCCCACTACTCCTGCTCATGATCAGAGATGCGCATATTGTCAGCTACTATGGGACAGGCTCAAGCAAATGACAAGCAACTGTGGTATTGTGCAGAATATTTGCTATAATGATATTTCTACTTCAGCAATTCAGCACTGAATTTGTCTGAAATGTAATGGAAAATAGGTCAGTTTCAAAACACCGATGTCCAGGTCAGAAAAACAAAGTTTGAAGAGAATAAAAGTCATTTCCTTTGATTTCTAGATAGAAGCAAATAAGAAATAGCACTTACTGACCAAAAACAAAAAAAAAATTCATTACACAGTGTAGTAGGTGACAAGAGTCATTGAATCTGTGTTTATTTACCTAGGGACAGGGGCAACACAACATTTTATTTCTTGGCTTGGTTTGTTTTTTCTCAACTTTAATCTTTTATCTTTTACTTGTTTCAGTTATTAGAGTGCAGTCATGCTGGAGCACTACCTTCAAGGGTTTGCAGTGGAACAAATTGACCCGTTTAACTAATTTTTTGAAGTCAGGTACTTTTCTATTGGTCTCTTTTCTTTTTTTGTTTATGGGGATATAAACAAACCAGCATTGGTTGTCAAGTGTTTGTCATAAGGTTTTTGTGCCATGCAATGGTTCGAAAGCAAACTTCTTACCACATTGCCATGCATTCTTTTTTTTGTATTTTTCTCCTTTTCTTTTTTCTCAGTCAGCTGCCTTTCTTGCAAGATGTCATTCCCTTTATTATCTTCCACAACAGACACACATACACACATTTACAGAGAGAGAGAGAGAGAAAGAGAGAGAGAGAGGGAGAGAGAAAGAAGGAGAGAGAAAGAAGGAGAGAGAGAGAAGGAGAGAGAGAGAAGGAGAGAGAGAGGGAAATTAAGAAAGAGAAAGAGAGAGAGAAATAGAAAGTGAAGAAGTTTTGCAAGTTGAATGAAACTCATTAATGGTTAACAACTGTTAATTAGTTTTTAAATTAGTTACTGAAGTAATTATTTATTACTTAGACACAAGGCTTTCTCTTTGTAAGGAAAATAAAGAGGAAAGAAATGACTTTATGGTGTTTATGACGTCCATAAAAATATTAGTAGTATTCTAAGTGAGATTAATTATCAATTGGCTTTAACCAGAGATTGAAACCAGATGGCTGACTCGGTTCATTAGATAAGCTTGTTCCTTGCTTGGTAGCACTTTCCACAAATTGCTGAAATAATCATCTGATTAAATAATTAATTTGGTGCCGTTTAACTTCAGTAATCAAATACCTGAGATTTTAGCATCTGATAGATGTAAATGTGATGAGCCAATGAAAGGTCAGCTCAACACATTTACATGGCTGCTTGATCTGCTAGAAACAACAGCTATATCTCTATCAAGACATAACCCTGCAGTCTTAAATACAGGGCATATTTGATAAGGTAGGTGACTCCTTAGACACACCTGAAAAAGGGTGTCTAGGTTTGTTCTGTCCAAGTTGCATTTCACTATTTGTGCAAGCCAGACAAATGTTCTACCTCTGGACCTTTATTTTTTTAAAAGGGAATCTAGGACTAAACAACCACAGCAACAACAGCAACAGCTGCAGCAGCAGCAACAACAACAATAATGATGACGACAACAAAAAAAAAAACTGGGACTCTGTCATTTACAATGATGAGTATTCCAGTTGATCCGGTTTAGCATAAGGGAATGTTGGTGCAGCATAATGTGCAGCATAAGGAAATGCATCTCAGTTGCATCCACCTGAGGAAGAACAAGGAAGCTAAAGTCCACAATCTAAGGACAGGTACAGTTCATTAGTGATGTAGTTAGAGTGTGTGCTGCTGAGTGTAAACCTTGAAATTGCCATCTCCCTGTCCCCTTTCTTCTATACAGGTGTATAGTGCAAACCCCAAAGTGCTGCCCTTCATAGAAACATAACCTGGGTCAGACAGCTTCCACCACTGCCCTCCTCTATCGACACTATTGCGGTTCATCTGATGAGATTCCACAGCTCTCTTTCTGTCCAACTTCACACAAGAAGTTTTGAGTTAATTTGATTCTATCATAGAGTAGCATACACTTGATCAAGGTCACTTGCAGTTGGATTGAACTTGGAACCATGTTATTTACAAAGCAAACATCCTAATCACATGTCCGTGCCTGCACCCATAATTTTCATCTAGGTGTACTGAATAGTTGAAAGAGTGTTGAGTGCTTTAACCATGGCATGAGTGCCATATTACTGATAAGGATGTAGCTGAATATTTTTAATTACCTCTTTATAATAATTACAAGTCTCCAAGTTTTCTCCCTCTCTTTCTCTCTCCTTTTTTCTAATTTCAGGAAATAGGATGTTGTATTATAATTAGCTGGTTAATTATATGAAATGTATACCCTGAGCAAATTCTGTCAATTAAGTTGGTGACCAAATAATATTTGGATTAGTATTGTTGCTGTTGCTGCTGCTGGTTATTAATAAATAAAGGTTGTTGAAAATTTGGGTCAATTTTTTTTTTAATATACAAGACTGGCTCTTAGAAGTAGAGATTCCAAATAGACTGGCAAGTCAGGAATTATTATTTCACCATATTTGTATTAATACAAACCAGACAAATGTTCTACTTCTGAACCTTTGTCTTTATGTATTGGTTTCAAATTTTGGCGCAAAGCCAGCAAGTTTATAGGAGGAGGTAAGTCAATTACATTGACCCCAATGTTCAACTGGTACTTATTTATTGATTCCTAAAGGACGAAAAGTAAAGTCGACCTCAGCAGAATTTGAACTCAGAATGAATTGATGAATGGAATGCTGCTAATCATTTTGCCCAGTGTGTTAACGATTCTGCCAGCTTGCTGCCTTATTTGCCCTTATGCATCAAAGCTCACATTCATTTGCTTTTATTTAACAGACCTTCTGTACAAGGGGCTGGTAAGGATAAATAAATGATAAGTGGATGAACTTCGTGTAGATAAAGCATTGTCTAATCTGTTCAAGGTCAGCAGCTGTAAGAAATTCCATTGATAGGAAGTGAGAATTCTATTGAGATGCATTGTTGAAGTATAAAGATTTGATATACTCAATAATGAGAGTGAGATACAGCATAATTGATTAATGATAGGAAGGAAGGTAGCAATAATGAGTGGGCACACTTGACAGTGCAATAGAGTTGGCAAGTTTAAAGGTATAGAAGTTTTGGTACCATTATCGAACAAAAATATAGAGGATAGAAATATACAACCTGAAGAAGTTTGCTTCCCAATCACATGGTTTTGGGTTCAGTCCTACGATGAGGTACCTTGGGCAAGTGTCTTCTATTATGAGCTGAGAGCCAACCAAAGCCTTGTGAATGGTTTTGTTTGATGAAAACTGAAAGAAGCTTGTGTGTATATTTGTGTCTCCTCATCTTCATATCACATGGTTGTTGTAAATGAATGTCATTCGTTTCCAATATTCTGTGAAAACATGCCTGGCCATAGGGAAAAAATTACCTTGCTTGGAAACAGGTAAGGATTGGTGACAGAAAGGGCACCAGGTCAAAGAAAGTCTGTCTTAATAAGCTCTCACCAACCTATAAAAGCATGGAAAAGTGGACATAGAAATGATTATGATAGTGATGATGATGATGATGATGATAAATTCTGTTATTTGCTGGTTGATAACTCATTCTTTCAGCATACATTTTAACACATTGAAGTGGCAAATGGTCAATGCTGGTTAGTCTAGATGGTCAGTATATGTGTATATCTATCTATCTATCTATCTATCTATCTATCTATCTATCTATCTATCTATCTATCTATCTATCTATCTATCTATCTATCTATCTCTGTCTGTTCATCTATCTATCTATATATGTATGTATGTATATATATGTGTGTATGTGTGTGTATATATATATCCATCATCATCATCATCATTTAATGTGCTCTCTCCATGCTGGCACAGGTTGAATGTTTTGACAGGAACTGGCCAGCTGGGGAGCTGCCAAGGTCCAACTTGTCTGTTTTGGCATGGCTTCTACAGCTGGATGCCCTTCCTAACACCAACCACTTCCGAGAATGTACTGGGTGCTTTGTGCATGACACTGGGACAAATGTTTTTATGTGACACTGACATGTGTCCTTTTATGTACTTTTTATGTGACACCAGCACCAGCAGGTCCATAAGGGAAGGACCTTTCTGCCGAGAGAGAAATGTAGAAAGCACATACATAAACATACACACACACGTAAACACACAACTGGTTTCTGTCCAAGGTGCCACATAGTGGGATAAAACCTGAAGCCATATGGTTGAAGAGTGATATATATATATATATATAATATATATATATATATATACATACAAGCTTGCAATAGCAATAACATCTGTGTTGCATTATAAATGGATATCTCCAACAAACCCTGAAATCCAGTTCAGGTCAAAAAAATGGAAGTCCTTGTGTTTAGAAATTACAAAAATATACACCCTATAAACAAGGAATTATTGCAATTGCACACAAACACACATGTATTATATATATAAAATATGTGTGTGTGATTGTGTGTATATATATATATGTATGTATGTAGATATATATATATATATATATATATATATATATATATATATATGTATGATATATGTATTATATATATAATATATATATATATATAGATATATACACACACATATATATATATATATACATATATATATATATATATATATTTATGTATATATATATATATTATATATATATATATATATATATATATATATATTATACACACATGCATACATACATACATACATACAGACATATATATATATATATAAACACACATATGCATATACATATATACATACATACATAGATATTCATATATATATATATATATATATATGTATATGCATGTGTGTGCGTGATTGAGAGTCACTATAGTAGTGCGGTTAGGGTGTTGGGCTATTGATCATGTGATGATGATCACTTCAAACCTAACTACAGCCAACAAAGCATGCCTTTGGGAAAAGGCACATAACTCTGCATGCTTCAGTTTCCACATCTACATTCCTACACAGTTGAATGATTTGCAGTAAGAAGTTCAACCAGCTGTAAAAAGCAATTGCTCCGACAAAACCCTCACACTCTTGCTTGTATGGGAAACTTGCATGTAAAACAGCAAATTCAAGTATTTATCATGTATGTGCATGTGTGTGTGTGTGTGTGTTGATAGATAGATATAGATATGTACACGCACACATATATGTACACACACACATATATGTATATATATATATATATATATATACACACAAACATATAAATGTGCATGTGTGTACATCTCTTTCTCTCTTTCCATCTCTCTCTCTATCTGCCTGTCTGTCTTTGTCTCTCTGTCTCTGTCTGTCTGTCTGTCTGTCTCTCTCTCTCTCTCTTTTTCTTTCTCTCTCTCTCTCTCTCTCTCTCTCTCTATATATATATATATATATATGCATACATACATACATACATACATACATACATATATATGTATGTATAAATTATATTTGATGGTTTATTTGCTAATGATCAGCTTTTGAATAATGCTTGCTCATTCTTACCAACAGAGAGAGACAGAAATAAACAAAATTGCGTTCATGTATGTGTGTATGTGTGTATGTGTGTGTGTGTGTGTGTGTGTGTGTGTGTGTGTGTGTGTGTGTGTGTGTGTGTGTGTGTGTGCGTGCATGCATTTGTGCTATGAGTTAATAATGTGTGGACTACATAATACAACCAGATGTAGAATGTAAAAATAAGTGGCACTAAATAAGTAGTATAGAAATTCTTGAACATTAACATGGATGTCACCATTAACAATATTCAGAATCCAATATTTGATGCGATATGATTCTTTCTGACAATTTCATGGAAAACCTTTTCTTTTTCTTTGAATTTCAATTAATTCATAGTTGTTTAGATTATTCTGGACCATATTTATTTTTACCATATTTTTGTTACCATATTTATTTTTACCATATTTTTTTTACCAGAAGTCCAGATTTTATCGTATTTTGTTATTTCGTTCTGTTTTGATTTGTATGTTTTTTTGTTTGTTTAGCTTTTGTCCTTTTTATATTCTTTTCTTGTCATTCTTGTTGTTCTTCTTTTTTGGAACCTCGAAACCATTAGCAATATATTTTTTTCTTTATATTTCATCATTTTCTTCATCTGTCTCTTTCCAAAAACCATTTGAAACATCAATATTTTGTTGTTGTTGTTGTTGTTGTTATTGTTCCTACGTTCCTGTGTCCCTATTGAAATACTGTTACATTTGTGCTTCTCGTATTGTTCAGGCATTTCTTTGAAGTTCCACAAGAGCTTCATACCCCTCCAGTGGTGTACCGAAGATACCAAAATAGGATGTGCTGAACATTATAACAAAATAAAACTTGCAGCATATCTTTTTTTTATTTTATTCTATTTTTTTCTCCAAAATAAATGCCATATGTATAAATGACATGCATTTCTGCATTGTTCTGATATTTCTTTGAAGCTTCCAAGAACAATTTCGAAGAGCAATATACCCACTAGTGATGTACCATGGTTACCAAAACAAAACAATGTTTTTCGAACATTATTATAAAGTAAACAACTTGAACATCCTTCTTTTTTTACTAAAATAACTTCCATATGTTTAAATGACAGTATATATACATATGTACTATGACTGTGGCTGTCTTGTCACATCACTCCATTTTTCTGATATCCTGTCTTTCATGCTATGTCAAGCACATATGTTTCACCTGTTTCCCTCCAAACCATTGATTGGCTTGCCGTGCTTGCATCCAGATTGGTGGGTGTAGAGAAGACATGTGTGTGTGTGTGTGTGTGTGGTGTGTGTGTGTGTGTGTGTGTGCATGTGTGTGCATGTGTGTGTATGTGTGTGTGTGTGCGCATGTGTGCATGTGTGCACATGTGTGTGTGTTGTGTGTGTGTGTGTGTTGTGTGCATGCACATGTGTGAGTGTGAGAGGGGAGTATTACAGAGGAGAGAGTGAGAGAGAAATAAAAGAGAGAAAATGGAGAAAGAGAGAGGGAGAGAGAAAGAATGAGAACCAATGAATGAGCATGTGTGTGTGTGTGTGTGTATTATGGAGAAAGTGAAAGAGAAGAGAAAGGGAGAAAACAGAGAAAGAGAATGAGGGAGAAAAGAGAGAGAGAAATAATGAGTGAGCATGTGTGTATGTGTTTTATAGAGGGGAGAGAGAGAGGGAAGAAAGAGAGAAAACACAAAACAGAAAAAGAGGGAGAGGGGAGAGGTGAGAGAGAAAGAGTGAGAAGAGAGAGAAAGAGAGAGAGAGGGGAGAGAGAAAGCGAAAGAAGTAATGAATGAGCATATATGAGCATGTTTGTGTTTGTGTGTGTGTGTGTGTGTGTGTCGCAACTGTTGCTCAGCAACTGTATCACTGCAAACAAAATTAGTCTCAGAACTAGTTGGTGGATGGAATCTAAATGCATTATTATCATATTATTTTGCATTGCAGGTATGACTATGTGCTCAAGAGGGGTTACCGCTTAAACCATATGATTTTGGGTTCAGTCTTGCTCAGTGGTACCTTAATCAAGTGCTTTTTACTATGGCCCCTGGGCTGAGAAAAGTCTTGTGAGTGGATATGGGAGACAAAAACTGAAAAATAGCTAGTAATATTACATGTGTGTAGGTGTGTGTAAGAACAGCATGTGCACATACTTTCAAGTGTTGGGCCTCACAGGGCCAATGATGAATGACTAAGACCTTGGTATTATGTTGTGCATGAGAAGAAGACCCACCAAGCCAAGTAAAAATCACAGTCATGGCAGATACTGGTGTCATGCAAATGGCACCTGTGCCAGTGGCATGTAAAAGCACCCATTACACTCTCAGTATGGTTGGCGTTAGGAAGGGCATTCAGCTATAGAAAACCATGCCAAATCAGACTGGAGTCTGGTGCAGCCTTCCAGCTTGCCAACCCTAGTCAAACCGTCCAACCAATGCCAGCATGGACAATGAACATTAAATGATGATAATGATCATGATGATGACAAAAGCCTTTCATTTGTAAGAGTCATTGTGTTATCTTGACTGCTTGTAACTGCTATTCAGAAGCCATGTGAAGTAATTTATTCGTTTGCCCTTGTCATCTACTTTTCATTGCTGTACACATGTGAACTGATACAGCTTCAACTTTAGACTTTTCAACACCCATTGGCATGACCTCCTGTGTATGTGAGACTGCTGCGCCAATTTACATGTTGACTTCTTTGGATTTTGAGTAACCCTTTGATGAATGCCCTGAATAATTTCCAGTGTTTGAACTGTAGGGTCTTTTGTTTTGAGGCATTGGGTGCAGTGATACTGTAGTGTACCACTTCTTAACTAATATTTGTATCGTTCTCTTGCTGGTAAGTCTTT